>NC_091445.1:1748744-1841244 GCF_964237555.1 Oryctolagus cuniculus
CCACGGAAGGGGCCGCAGATGACACCGGGAACCTCATCTACCCACCTCCGTCTCCCACTCTCCCGCCACCTGCCAGGGAGCTCCGGGGCTGCCTGCCAGCAGCAATGGCAGAGGGCAGAGGGCAGTGGGAGAGGCCCATCAGGTGGAGCCCAAAATCCAAGGGCGATTCCGGGGTGCAGGGCAGCAGGGGGCTGATGCAGTCGGCACAGGGACTTTTCTTGCCCTGCTCCCTCCCCAGACCACAGCCGACTTCTGAAGCCAGATCTCCTCAGTTTAATAAAAGCTCCAGCGATGTAATAAGAGCTCTCAAGGGTGGGTGATTAGAGATCGAGCTCTGGGCACAGGCGTCTGGCCTTTAAGACACCGGTTCTGACGCTGTGTCCCACACCAGAGTACCAGGTTCGATTCCCAGCCCTGCCTTCTGACGCCAGCTTCCTGTCAGTGCAGACCCTGAAGGCAGCAGTGAGGGCCCCGCTACGTGGGTTCCTTCCACCCACGTGGGGGACCTGGATTTCTTTTTTAAAGATTTTATTTATTTTGTTTGAGAGGTAGAGTTATAGACAGTGAGAGGGAGAGACAGAGAAAGTCTTCCTTCCATTGGTTCACTCCCCAGATGGCTACAATGGCCAGAAATGCGCTGATCCGAAGCCGGGAGCCAGGTGCTTCTCCTGGTCTCCCATGGGGTGCAGGGCCCAAGCACTTGGGCCATCCTCCACTGCACTCCCTGGCCACAGCAGAGAGCTGGCCTGGAAGAGGAGCAACCGGGACTAGAACCAGCGCCCATATGGGATGCCAGTGCCACAGGTGGAGGATTAACCTACTGCGCCATGGTGCCGGCCCTGGATTTTATTTATTTTAAAGCAAGAGTTACAGAGAGAGGGAGAGAGGAAAATAGATCTTCTATCCACTGGTTCATTCCCCAAACGGTTCCAACAGCCACAGTTGGCCAAGCCGCATCCAGGAGCCTGCAACTCCGTCGGGCGCCCCCCAGCAGTGGCAGGGGCCTGCTGCTGCTCTCCCAGATGCGTTACATGGAGCTGGGCTAGAACAGCCAGAACCTGAACCTGTGCCTGTATGGGATGCCGGCACTGCTAGTGTAACTTAGCCAGTGTGCCACACGCAGCCCTGAGACCTGCATTTTTAACAGAAGCTAGGCTGTGTCACAGAGGACCTGTAAATTCCACCACCTGCCTGGAACACTTCCTGATGAACGCTCAGGTCTGCAGAAACCCTTGGGTTAGGGTCACCAAGCAGAACAACAGAGGACTCAGGGACATCTTTGGGTCCGCAGAAAGGAACAGCAGCCTGTTATCAACAGTGGTTCTCAGAGGTCCGATACCTGAGATGCCCATGTACTTAGAATCACCAAGAATCTCCAACAGTACCAGTGTCGTGGCACAGCACGTAAGGCCACTGCTCGCAAGATGGAGCCCGTATCAGTGCACCTCTGATCCAGCTCCCGGCTAACGTACCCGGGGAAGCAGCAGAAGCTGGCCCCAGTGCTTGTGCCCCTGCACCCATGATGTAGGAGACCAGGATGGAGTTCCTGGCTCTTGGCTTTGGCCTGGCCCAGCCCAGTCTGTTGTGGCCATCTGGGGAGTGAACCAGCAGATGGGAGGTCCCTGTCTCTCCCTGTCACTCTGTCTTCCAAATAAATGAAAAATAAATCTTTGTTGCTGTTGTTTAAAAGATATACTTTATTGATTTGAAAGGCAGAGTGAGAGAGAGAGAAAGAGAGAAGAGACAGAGAAGTCCTCCATCCGCTATTTCATGCCCCAAATAGCCTCAACAGCCTGGGCAAGGCTGGGCCAGAGCCAGGAGCTCTGGGAGCAGGTGCCCAAGCACTTGAGCCATCTTCTGCTGTTTCCCGGTGCATGCGCAGGGAGGTGGACTAGAGGTGGAGCAGCCAGGACTTGAAACAACGCCCATATGGGATCTCAGTGTTTCAGGAAGCAGCTTTACCAGCTGTGCCACAATGCCAACCCCATTTTTTCTTTTCTTTTCTTTTTTTGCTTTTAAAACAAAAATCAAAGAATCTCAAGGAGCTTTTGCCTATAGGTGATACATTCCTGGTATCAGAAATTAAAACTCATAATCCTTAAAGATATTCATTTAAAAAAATCACAAAAACCCCTTAGATGTTAACAAATATTTTATTAACGATAGCTGCGTCACTCCTTCCCCCAAGAAGAGTGTGGTGAGAAGACGCGGCAGGGGCTGTCTAGCTTCCCACAGATAACCTGCCTGCGATCCACTGTGCTGTGTCACCACTGGCGTGTGTAACAGTCAGGGAAAGCTGCCGCCTGAGGCACCGGTCCCCACAGGGCCGCCGGCTCCCTTCTGCTCCAGCTCCCTGCTGACGCACCTGGGAAAGCAGTGGCAGACGGCCCAGTCCTCGGGCCTCTGCACCCTGTGGGAGACCTGGCACCAACTCCTGGCTCCTGGCTTTGGATCGGCCCAGCTCTGGCCATTGCAGTCATTCAGGGACTAAAGCAGCAGATGGAAGACCTCACACTCTGCAACTCTGCCTTTCAAATAAATAAATAAATAACACCTTTTAAAATAACAAAGTCCAGCCCCATGAATATGTGCAGCCGAAAGGTTACTTTAACATCATTTTGGATAATCACAGATATTCTGCTTTGATAATGAGCAAAAGGGGTCAGATTTCTGAAAGTTTGGTTACAATATGGAATCTGAAACTATCAATAACATCCTCTTTCTTACATTAAATGTATAGGCTTCTCTGGCCCTTTGAACGATTCATTAAAAAAAAACCTGTTTCTTTGAAAGGCAGTTACAGAGAGAGACAAAGAGGTGTACTGATCTTCTACCTGGTGGTTCACTCCCCAAATGGCTGCAGTGCAGAAGACAGGGCCAGACCAAAACAAGAGTCGGGAACTCCATCTGGGCCTCCCACATGGGTGCAGGGGCCCACGGGCTTGGGCCATCTTCCACTCCTTTCCCAGGCACATTAGCAGGAAGCTGGATTGGAAGGAGCAGCCAGGTCTAGAGCCAGGGCCTGTATGGGATGCTAGCGTGGTAGGCAGCAGCTTAGTCAGCTACACCACAGTGCCGGCGCCCGATGGGATCTTCCAACCCTGCATGACCTAGCACCATCGTGTACCGGTTATTCGGGAAGCATTAGCTGACTTACACAGGTCTCTCAAATACTGACACCTCTCACTATGTATTTTAAAAACCACATGCAATTAACATGACCACCACCTCACTACAGAAGCTGTCAATGTCAGGGCACTGTCCAGCCCGCGGGAAGCTGACCCGAGCTTTCCACATTGCCAACTCCCACTTCCAAGGTCAGAACCAGCAGGAGCAGCCAGGTGCTGAGCCTTCCTTGAAAGACCCCTCCCCACTCATCTGGGGAGAACTCCTGCCAAGCGGCCAACTCTGAGTGACGGCACGTGCTCAGCCGTGCCCTAGGTCAACACCGAGAAAGCAGCGGGGCCAGCAAGGTCTGCCTCCGACACCGGCGCCCCTCGGAGCAAGCTTGCCGCCCCGTCACCCAGAGCGTCAGGCAACTGTGAGAGCCGAGACTCAACGCCATCTTTCCACTGCTTTGCCACGAGATGGCCCTCACTTACTGTCCTTTGCTTGCCGTGAGGACGACACAGGCACCCCTGGCACCATCTGGGGTCCCCGCGCTGGTTCACGCCGAAGCTTGTGCGGTTTTACCCACCACCGCGTTTGCACCGTCAGAGCAAATTCAAAGGCACGGAAGCAATTAGCAGTGCACTGTGGGAAGGGTTCTCATCTCCAGGCAGCACTGGAGAGCTGCAGGAAGACAATGGCTGGGGCGGGGCCCCAGTGGAGCTGGCGTTTGGCACAGCGGTTGAGGGGCCACGTGGAATGCCCTCACCCCGCATCATGCAGCCTGGGTTCCAGTCCCGGCACCGTTCCCAATCCCAGGTTCCTGCCAAGCACGCGGGGCGGCAGCAGGCTAGGGCTGAAGTACTTGGGCCCCTACCCCCGACGTGGGAGAACCAGACTGGGCCCCCAGATGCTGCAGGTGTTGAGGGCGTTCTCTCTCTCTCCACCTTTCAAATCAATTTTTTTTTTAAGTAACAGAAAATAAAAACAATCCAGAAAATCGAGGCACAGGTTCTCTGAGCGTTTTGCCTGCTTTGTTCACTGGTTTTAGGAAGGCTTCAGTTCTCGGCCTTGATCTGGTTCGGACTGTTGAGTAGTTTGACAAGGATCAATGCCGGGCAGGCTAAGAAGGAAACGTGGTTTTGCCTGCACTGGCCGGTGCCAACCGGGGCTTGAGGCCTCATTAGCCCAGATGGAAAGGGAAGCGTGGCACCCGCACACGTGACCTGCGGCTCCTCGCATGTGTCTACCCCGGGATGTGAGTGCCTGCAGGGGCACTTGCTTTGTTCTCTGGTTCCTCCGTAGCTCCGGGGACAGCACTGGCTTGCCACAGGCACTCAACACATGCTGAAGTGAAGAATGAAGCCAGCTGAGCCTGCACCAGGAACAAGTTTAAAATAATAGGCTCAGGCCACAGCCACCACCTCTGACACCAAATCCCATATGAGCACCGGTTCAAGTCCCAGCTGGTCTGATCCAGTTCTGCGCTCACCTACCTGGGAAAGCAGCACAACATGGCCCGAGTGCTTGGGCCTCTGCCACCCACATGGAAAACCCAGACTGAGTTCCTGGCTCCTGACTGTGGACTGGCCAAGGCCTGACCATTATAGCCACTTGCAGAGTGAATCAGCTGATGGAAGATTGATTCATTGTGTGTGTGTGTGTGTGTGTGTGTGTGACTCTTGCCTTTCAAATAAGTAAAATCAATCTTAGACAATAATGTTGAGCTTAGTATGTAACCAGCACCCCTGCATGTGTGTGTGGAGGGACCACCTCGCTTCCCAGGGCCTCTGTGGCTGGCAGCCGGGATGGGTTCTGACCCAGCACCCCTGCGTGTGTGTGTGGAGGGACCACCTCACTTCCCAGGGCTCTGTGGCTGGCAGCCGGGATGGGTTCTGACCAGCAAGCAAAGGCTGCTCGGTGGCCAAAACCTGGCCCTGGGCCTCACCCCTGCTGTGACACCGGGGAGAGACGTAGCCTCTCCGAGCTCCTCTCCTGAACTGTGAATCAGAGAACGAAATTCAACGAAGCCGTGTTTGTCATACACAGCCCAGTGCCCGGCAGACAGGGAACGCGGCACGCGTCCCACACTTGTGTCTGGACGGCTGGTATCGGGTCTCCCTCCCATGACAAGGACACCCTGAGGGGCTGCTGCAGGACGCCCTCCCCACTTCTCAGCCCATGCTCTGCGCGGACTTCAGACGCAGAGCTGGCGCCTGAGCCTGCATGACCAGTGCACCACCGGCCCGGGCCTGGTGTTTGCACACGACACCCTCATGTCTGGGTCAGACCCGTGAGACTGAGGAGACACCTGCTGGGAATCCTGGGAAGGGGCCGCTCTTTCTCTTTCCTGCGAGACTTGAAGCTGAAGACGGGGCTCTCACAGCCAACTTAGCCTCAGAGAAGAGCCTACCTGAAACAGGGCCTCCACGGCCCAAGTCAGCGAGAGACACAGAAGGGAGACGGGTCCTGCCTGCACTGCTGGGCTCAGGGCAACACCCCCCGCCGGCTCGGTCCTCGGGGCTCCGGGTGTCAGCAAGCGTCCTCTTCTGAGGGCATGGTGGGCCCAGGTTCCTGGCACTGCCGACAGGAAGGCCCCTCCCACAGGGCCCAGTCCAGATTTGCCGACAATTAAGGCCCAATGCTGACACTGCTACCGAGGGCCGAGATCCAACGCCAAGTCTGTCCTTGGGTCTCGAGGTCCTGTGGCCTCGAGCAAGCCACAGGTCCAGGTTCTCAAAGCTTCCGGTTAACATTCGGGTCACCAGGCCTCCCTGAACCACACAGGTACACAGCAACCCAAGCCTGGAGTGTGCGGACTTTTAGGCGTGTGCAGATGCAGTAATGCACTCCAGACCACAGCCCGTATTTCTGAAAAGCCCGAGGCCAGTTGCACGTGTTCCTTTAAATCAACATAAAACTAAGGTAGTTTGCTACTGACAAATTGACATCTCCTCCGAGCAGTCAGCGGGGGTCGTCTCTTGTGAGCCAAGCAGCTCTTAATATCGGCTGGTGAGCTAGGGAGACCCGATTTTCCAAATGAGGAAGTCACTTATCTCATAAATGCTCCCCCAAATCTCCCCAAACCTGGGCTTCATGGGGGGGAAGGAGAGGGAAGAATACAAAGTGTCTTTGGCGCTTGGTGATGGAAAGAGCAGGTAACAGCCATGCGAGAGGGCGCGCGAGGGAGCCCGGAAGCCCGGGCGCGGAGCAGCGCAGGGAAGGCCCAGCCCGGAGCAGCCGCAGCAGTGCCAAAGCTGTGACGTAGGAACAAGATTCACTGAAGTCGCAGCCTGGCAGCACCCTGGGGACGACTCTGCTTGCCCAGGGCCCGCCACGGCCCTGCGGGAAAGCCACGGCCCTGCGGGAAAGCCACGGTCAACAGCGAGACCGGCTCCTCCAGGGACCCACGTGGCTCCTGTGCCTTCTGTCACTCTGTGGGCTGTGGCATTCTGCCTCCTCTCGCCTCCAGGGCTGCCTGCTGCGTGGCCTGCTCCTCCAGCAAAGCCAGCACCTCTGTGTCAGAGTGACCCTTCCTCCGAGGGCAGCCTGAGCTTGACCACGGAGAAGCAGACGTCGCTGGGCTAAGTTCTCAAACCTCACCAACAGGCTTGTGTCCCTCGTCAGAATCACACACTGAAAACAGCAGCCCTGGGCACACCCACAGGACAGAAAACTCCCGAGCAACACGAAGCCAGAAACACCGATCCACTGTGGCTGAATCTCGAAAGTCCACGCTAAGTGAATGAAGCCAACTCAGTTCCAGAAAAGACAGGACCTTGAAGGACAAAGAGAAATCTGGGGTTGGCAGTAGCAGAGGACGTGAGGAGACCTTAGGAGGGGACAGAAGAGTTAAAAGGCTGCCACCCACCTGGAGACGCAGGCCGGGTCCCCGGCACGTCTGCCACGCCTCACCGTGTACCCGCGGGCTTCTCTAGTCATCCACCCTCTACGCCTGCAGAAAAAGGCCTTCACAGCGGCCTCTGGTCCTCACCTAGAGCAGGTCAAGCAGGACTCTCACGGCAGTTCTGCAGGTTTCCAGGGAGGGCCAAGGGCAATGTTCTCTACGAAACCACAGGAACAAAACCTGAGGGACTGACAACGCGTGGGAACAGCGCTGAATACGCGAACGCTTCGTCCGAAGAGAAAACCCCAGGTCAAACCTGACGCATCACTGAATTTCATCTGGTCAAGTCACACCACCGAGCAACCCCCAAACCGACGCAGGTCTGAAACTCAGAAACCATTGTGGTTTCCGGAACCCGGCAGCTGCTTTCAACGGCCGGGGGCAATGTGACAGCGCAGACTTTGCCCAGTGCTCACCAGACAGATGCCCGAGGGTGTCGGCAAGGCGGAGAAGCGGTCGATTCTACATTTGGTTTTCATGAACGAAAATTCAGATTGGCAAGAGCTTAGGAGAGTGGGAAAACCATACACAGCCTTTTCCTACTATGTGACCCAGGGCTGGCTCCGATGAATTCAGGAGGGGAGGGGCACGTCCCGGCCGATTTGCACAAAGCTGCATCTCAGGGCAGCCGAGCCCGGCGGCTCCTCTCCCCTCGCCTCTCCAATCTCATTCAGAGATGCTGAATGCAAACAAAGTAAAAATCAACCCTTCTCAGCTTCTTTTCCTGTTTATAAAACCCAGCTGTAGGCACACTGGTGCTCTCCTGGTTTAAACTCTTGTCCACAGGGCCGGCACTGTGGCGTAGCGGATAAAGCGCTGCCTGCAGTGCCGGTATCCCATATGGGTGCTGGTTCAAGATCTGGCTGCTCTGCTTCTGATCCAGCTCTGCTATGGCCAGGGAAAGCAGAAGATGGCCCAAGTCCTTGGGCCCCTGCACCCATGTGGGAGACCCAGAAGAAGCTCCTGGCTCCTGGCTTCAGATCGGCGCAGCTCCAGCCATTGGGGCCATCTGGGGAGTGAACCAGCAGATGGAAGACCTTTCTCTCTCCCTCTGCCTAATAAATAAATAAATATTTATATAAAAAACTGTCAAACCAGAAAATGATAAATGCTAATAAAAATGAGAAAGAAAAGACAAAAAAAAAACCCCACAACTTTCGTACAGGAAAATACTTCATTAATCTATAGAATTAAAAAGAGGTAAACCTCTTTAACATAATTCCAGGGATTGTATTCACACACAGGAAGTGAATAATGCTGAACTTTTTTTTTTTGACAAGCAAAGTGGACAGTGAAGGAAAAAGGTCTTCCTTTTTTCGTTGGTTCACCCCTCAATGGCTGCTGTGGCCAGCGCGTTGTGCTGATCCGAAGCCAGGAGCCAGGTGCTTCTCCTGGTCTTCCATGCGGGTGCAGGGCCCAAGCACTTGGACCATCCTCTGCCTTCCTGGGCCACAGCAGAGAGCTGGACTGGAAGAGGAGCAACCGGGACAGAATCTGGCGCCCCAACCGGGACTAGAACCCGGGGTGCCAGTGTCATAGGCAGAGGATTAGCCTAGTGAGCCGCAGTGCTGGCCATGCTGAACATTTTTCACCGCAGAGTAACTGTAACAGGGAAAGACTGCAACAACCTAAACATCCATCAGTAGGGCAATTAAATAATGATATTACATCCACTCAATGTGGAAAGAGAGCGCGCGCTGTTTATGTGCCTATGCAGAGAGCTCACCGGGGGCCCGCTGTGACACACCAGGTTAAGGTGCCGCCTGTGATGCCACCATCCACATTGCAGCAGGGTTTCGAGTCCTGGCTTCCTGCCAATGCACCTGCAGAGGTAGAGAAATGTGGCCCAAATACTTGGGTCCCGGACACTTACCTGGGAGACCCAGATAGAGTTCCTGGCTCTTTGCTTCAGCCTGGCCCAGCCCTGGCCATGGCGGCCATTTTGGGAGTGACCCATTGGAACCAAGATTTCTGTGTGTGTGTGTAACCACCTTCCAAATAAACAAATAAATCTTTAAAAGAAAAAAATCCCAGAAAGTTCTCCAGTACACATTATATGAAAAAAGCAGTGAGGGACCTACATCGTGGCATATTGAGTTAAGTCACCACCTGCATGCCAACATCCCGTATGGGCAGTGGTTCAAGTCCTGGCCACTCTGCTTCTAATCCAGCTCCCTGCCAACGTGCCTGGGAAAGCAGTGGAGAAGGGACAGGCGCAAGACCCAGACGGAGCTCCTGGCTTCAGCCTGGCCCAACCCCACCCACTGCAGCCATCTGCGGAGTGAGCCAAGAGCTGGAAGATCTCTACGTCTCTTCCTCCAATTGTGCCTTTCAGATACGTGAATCAGTCCACACACACACACACACACACACACATGCACCGTGAGGGACACTGCAGGAGAATGTTCTATGTGTACAGTAACGGAGGGAACACAGTCACAGCTGTCTCATACACACTTCAAAACCCTCTGGGATACACAGGAAGGAGAACTGGGGTACATGTGATCAGGGCTGTACTTCAGTTCTTAACCACATGAATGCATTCCCATTTTTAAAAAATTAACAAGAAAGTGGAGCCCCCGCAGGGTGGCGAGCCGCCAGAGACGCCTGGCCCGAAGGAGCCCTGAGTGACCGACTCCGGCCGTCCCAGGGACGCGTGTGCCGCCTGTCCCCGGTTGCGTGCCTGCTGTCCATCCCTGCCTGTCCATCTCTGCCTCCTGTCAACGCCTGCTCCCGCGACCTTCTCCTCTCCCCCGCCCCCAGGACCCTCCGCCCCCCTCTCCCCCCCCCGCCCCCAGGACCCTCCGCCCCCGCCCCCCCCCCCCCCCCCCCCCCCCGGTCTCCGGCACACTCCCTCTAGGTTGCCACACCCTCTCCAGTCAGTTCGCAGGCAGACACTCTAGTTGGGGCTTCTGCAGGGGAGGGGTGGAGGAGCCAGCAGCACCAAGTCCCTTCCAATCTGGGGGCACGCCTTGGGAGAGGCTCTGCACCAAGGGGCCGGTGGGACCAACGCTGCCCTTGGCTGCTGCCTGAAAGGCGGGGTTGCTGCGAGCCCGGAGGTCCGCAGGAAGACCCCAGGGGCCCACACACGCCTGCATGTGGTCGGCTGCAGTGGGACCACAGGACACAGAGGGGATGGCAGCCACAGCGCTGAGGGCGCCTGGCCTTGGAGCCCCTCAGTTCCCGCCCTTTTGTCAAGCCTGCACCCTGGTCCCCGAGCCTTCATTATCCTTCCAGTAAGTCCTTTTCGCTTAAAATCGTGACATTTGACAGCACAAACCTTGTCTGACGTTCTTGAACCAAAAACGTGAGCACTTGTTCTGAGAAGGAAGGGACACAGACGTGTTAAGTGCAAGCATGAGCGCCGCGCTCGCCCAGCTTTGGAGACATGAAGAACGTGACAGACGTGTCAGGACTGGTGCCAAGGAAGCAGCCCGTGGAGGCCCAGGGCCGCTGGCACATGCGGCCCCGGCAGGCACAGCCACGGCTCTTTCTGGGTCGCCTTGTGTTTGTCCACATTAGCTGTGTACACACTGCCCCAGTCGGAGTCCCTCAAAGACCAGATGCACGAGCCCAGCCAGGGCCAGGAAACTCATCCAACCCTGACCTTCTCGTCCAGAGGACAAATGGGCCACAAGTGGAGGCAAGCCGGCTTTCACGGGGTCAGGGGACGGACAAAGGCTTCCCACCGGGATGCTGCAGGAACCGAGGCTGGGAAAACAGAAGGCAGACGGTGCCCAGGGCACTGACTGCGGGCCACAGCCCAGGGCAGGGGACAAAGCCAGAGGCTCCAGCAGCAAGCACAGCTGAGTGCAGCGAGCAAGCTGGACAGAGGCGACCGAGACTCCCAGGCCGGGTGAGGCCCTGCCCTGTCCCACAGCATCTCCAAATCCCGCCTCTGCCACACCCGCCAAGTGTTCAACCCATGACCTCTGTGAGGCCACAGATGAGCTTTTGGGTGTGACAGGGACAGAATCAGAGGACAAACCAAGCGCTACCCATGGGGAGAAAACCAAACACATGCAGGGCAAGGGGGTGAGGAGGAAGCGCAAGGCTGTGAATCAGCACACACACAGTGGTCACCAAGGGGAGGAGCCACCGATAAGGGTCGACACAGAACTCAACACAGCAGGGAGGAAATGGAGACACGAACGATCAGGACCAGACGGAAGGAAGAACAGGAATCCAGGCTGCCCCCATGTTCTAAGTCTGGGAGCTACAACAGTGACGGCGCGCAAAGATCCCGGAGAACGGACGCTCAGCCGGGCAGCTCAGATGCCCGTGTCGCACGCTGCGTTCCTGGGTTCGCTGCCCAATTCCGGCTCCTGACTCCAGACCATGCAGACCCTGGGAGGCGGCAGGTACTTGGGATCCTGCCCCCAGCACAGGAAACCTGGATTGCCTCCTGGGCTCTCCGCTTCAGCCAGGCCCAGCCTACCTGTCGGAGCATCTGGGCACTGACCCAGCAGCTGGGGGCTCACCCTGCCTCTGAGATCATGTATGTGTGTATGTATATGCACGTGCACACACACACACACACACACACCTGTTTATATTATTATATAAGGCACAGGGAAACCAAGAGGCGGATGCCATTTTCGAGAGGGGCTCTGGAGCGTCCACGTGCAGGCAGAAGTCCAGGCCTGGACAGCTGCTGTCTGCTCTGGCCCTGCTCAGCTTCAGCAAATGCAACCTGTGGGTGGCGCCTCCTCTGATCACGAGCTGCACCCAGCTGCCCACACATCCTCCCAGAGCTCACGTCCCCGGCGAGTTGGCTTGCACATGTTTAAAGTTACCATCAGGATGATGGAGGACGAATCCCAATGCACTTTGGATTATGCAAGCTCCTGCAAGCGCTTATCCCAGCGGTGCTGCTGCCAACCACCCCACATCAAAGCCGAAATGGGAAGTCCATCACTCATCAACACTGAAGTCAGTCGATCATACACTGGGGCAAGTCCACATCTTCCAACACAGTGGGCTCAGAACCGTGGGAACATGGCAGGAGGCTGCCACGGTGGCAAAGGGCCCTGGATACACCGAAGCTGAGTTGAGGCTGGCTCACCACCGCCACCTCCCCATGGAAACCCGAGACCCGCGAGCACCGTCAGACTACCCTTCACACCCCAGCACACAGACTATCAGCTCAGGCGGACTGTGCGGCCCTGATCTTCGCCTGCTGTCGTCGGGTGAATTTGAAGCTGGAGTCTCCAAGGGTGGGCGGGGCCGTGAGCACAGCCTCTGGCTTCCTCACTGGGAATCAAACAGCTCATTGCTGGTGTGTGTGTGTGTGTGTGTGTGTGTGTGTTTTAACTTTATTACTTGTTTGAGAGGTAGAGTTACAGAGAAAGGGAGAGAGAGAGAGGGAGAGAAACAGAGAAATAAAGAGAGAAAGGGAGGAGGGAGGGGGAGGGAGGGAGAGAGGAAGAGGGAGCTTCCATATGCTGGTTCACTCCCCAAATGGCCGCAACATTTGGAGCTGGGCCCATCTGAAACCAGGAGCTACTTCTGGGTCTCCCAGGCGGGTACAGGGGCCAACTCTGGCCATCTTCCATTACCTTCCTTGGCCGCAAGCAGGGAGCTGGATCAGAAGAGGAGCAGCAGGACATGAACTGGCACCCGAATGGGATGCTGGCGCCACAGGTGGAGGCTTAGCCTACTACGCCACAGCACCAGCGCCATCATTGTTGGTGTTGACACATGGATTCCTACAGCCTGAAGAGGTCCAAGGCAATCATTAAGACAGCACCTACATTAAGAAAATGGGCTACAACCCATTTTCCTTTACAACAGCAGGCTTTCAGCCAACTTCTGGTTGGAAGGGTGACACCATGCTGGAGCCCAGGCTAACTCACCCCGACTGCAGGGACGCACAGTCACTCATAAAGACGGCAGTGACACTAGAACCACACTGTCTGAAGCCCTGGATCACATCTCCCAGCTTACCCAGATGACGAGCCAGGCATGCGCTCCCCCAAGGGGCAGAACTGGAGACACTGACACCTTCCCCCGGGGCTGATGTTCTCACACCCAGCACGGGGGTCCCAGACCTGGAGACACTGACACCGTCCCCGGGGCTGATGCCCTCACACCCAGCACAAGGGCCCAGACCTGGAGACACTGACACCATCCCCGGGGCTGATGTCCTCAAACCCAGCACGGGGGTCCAGACCTGGAGACACTGACACCGTCCCCCGGGGCTGATGCCCTCACACCCAGCACAGGGTCCAGACCTGGAGACACTGACACCATCCCCCGGGGCTGATGTCCTCACACCCAGCACAGGGGTCCCAGACCTGGAGACACTGACACCGTCCCCCGGGGCTGATGTCCTCACACCCAGCACGGGGGTCCCAGACCTGGAGACACTGACACCTTCCCCCGGGGCTGATGTTCTCACACCCAGCACAGGGGGTCCCAGACCTGGAGACACTGACACCATCCCCCGGGGCTGATGTCCTCACACCCAGCACAGGGGTCCCAGACCTGGAGACACTGACACCTTCCCCCGATGCCCTCACACCCAGCACGGGGGTCCCAGACCTGGAGACACTGACACCTTCCCCCGGGGCTGATGTCCTCACACCCAGCACGGGGGTCCAGACCTGGAGACACTGACACCTTCCCCCGGGGCTGATGCCCTCACACCCAGCACGGGGGTCCCAGACCTGGAGACACTGACACCTTCCCCCGGGGCTGATGTTCTCACACCCAGCACGGGGGTCCCAGACCTGGAGACACTGACACCGTCCCCCGGGGCTGATGTTCTCACACCCAGCACAGGGGTCCCAGACCTGGACACTGACACCGTCCCCCAGGGCTGATGTCCTCACACCCAGCACGGGGGTCCCAGACCTGGAGACACGGACACCATCCCCCGGGGCTGATGTCCTCACACCCAGCACAGGGGTCCCAGACCTGGAGACACTGACACCTTCCCCTGGGGCTGATGCCCTCACACCCAGCACGGGGGTCCAGACCTGGAGACACTGACACCATCCCCCGGGGCTGATGTCCTCACACCCAGCACAGGGGTCCCAGACCTGGACACTGACACCTTCCCCCGGGGCTGATGCCCTCACACCCAGCACGGGGGTCCCAGACCTGGAGACACTGACACCTTCCCCCGGGGCTGATGCCCTCACACCCAGCACGGGGGTCCCAGACCTGGAGACACTGACACCTTCCCCCGGGGCTGATGCCCTCACACCCAGCACAGGGGTCCCAGACCTGGAGACACGGACACCTCCCCCGGGGCTGATGTCCTCACACCCAGCACAGGGGTCCCAGACCTGGAGACACTGACACCTTCCCCCGGGGCTGATGCCCTCACACCCAGCACGGGGGTCCCAGACCTGGAGACGCTGACACCTTCCCCCGGGGCTGATGCCCTCACACCCAGCACGGGGGTCCCAGACCTGGAGACACTGACACCTTCCCCCGGGGCTGATGCCCTCACACCCAGCACAGGGTCCAGACCTGGAGACACGGACACCTCCCCCGGGGCTGATGCCCTCACACCCAGCACAGGGTCCAGACCTGGAGACACTGACACCTTCCCCTGGGGCTGATGTTCTCACACCCAGCACAGGGGTCCCAGACCTGGAGACACTGACACCTTCCCCCGGGGCTGATGTTCTCACACCCAGCACAGGGGTCCCAGACCTGGAGACACTGACACCGTCCCCTGGGGCTGATGCCCTCACACCCAGCACGGGGGTCACCTCTGCTCCAGTCAACGTCACAGCTGAAGTAGAACCCAGGCGCTCTCAGTGAGGACGCTCCTAGGAACAACGTGGGTTTCAGTGTCAACAGCGTCTGTAGAAGATGATCACTGGACCAGCATGGTGGCTTATCTGCTTTAGCCACCATGTGCATGCCAGTATCACACAGTGGAGCTTCAGTTCAGGCCCTGCCTGTTCCACTTACAACCCAGCTTTCTGCTCCTGTGCTGTGGAGGCCAGTGGAAGATGGCCCACGTCCCTGGGCCCCTGCCACCCACATCGGAGAGCCAGATGGCATTCTGGGGTCCTGGCTTCAGCCTAGGCCCCCTGGCCATTGTGGCCATCTGGGGAGTGAACCAGCAGATGGAAGATCTCGTCTGTCCTTCTCTCACTGTAACTCTGCCTTTCAAATCAGTAAAATAGATCTAAAAAAAAAAAAATGCTCACTATAGCAATGTTGTCAATGACAGCATAGAAGACGGGCAGTGGCAGCAGCAGGCTTCGGCGCTCCGGGCTTACCCTGCACCGTCCAAGCCGACCCCAGGCTCGCGCCGCCCTGCTGCTGGACTGTCAGGCAGCTCACACGCCTCGCAAGCTTGGTCACCGCTCTGCTGAGGAGCTAGAAGACGGCCCTGGACTCCTGAAACCGGGAGATGCTGCCTGCCATGGTCGCTGTGGCTCCGTGTGTCAAGTGCTGCTCCGACTGTCCTCCCAGGGTCATCCTGTCCACTATGGACGGAGGAACCTGCAAGGTCCCCGAATCCATCCAGAGAGCTCGGAAGGCTAAATGCCCAGGATCCCCAGCCCGACCAGCGGAGGAACAATGGCCCCGGAACTGCTCTGCCCAGCGCCCGTTTCAGACTGACCGTCAGAGCCTGCAAACAGAACAGTGCTTCCCAAGCATGCAGAAACGTGAGAATGCATGTGTGTGTGTGCGAGTCAATTGTAAGTTATTGGTCTTCAAAATCACTACTTTTTAATAGAAATAACTTGCCTAAAAATCTGTCACTGGATTTTGATGCTTATTAAAACAAAATTAAATGAGAAATTTCTTTAACAATACACATGAGGAAAACATTTTAAAATAGTTAAGTGGCATATAAATGAAATTTTAAATACTCTGCTAACTTCATATATTTAAGTTTCTAAGTAACTGTCTACATTTAGATTATCCAGTTCCTCTCCTACTCTCACTTCAATGCATTTCAGTTGAGCTTTTGCCCATACGAAGCTACTTCTGAAACACTCGTGGTGGACAGACGTTGGGCACTGAAGTTCAGACAATGCTGGGATGCCTGTATCCCATAGGACAGCGCTGGTTCAAGTCCCAGCTCCTCCACTTCTGATGCCGCTTCCTGCTAAAGCAGATCTCGGCAGCAGCAATGATGGCCCAAATGCTTGGTCCCCTGCCACTCACATGGGAGACCCGAATGGAGTTCCTGGCTCCCAACTCTGACCTGGCCCACACTTAGCTGTTACAGGCATTGGGGCAGTAACCAGCAGATGCAAGATCTCTATCTCTCTCTCAGCCTTTCAAATAAAATAAAAATAAATTGCAGTGAAATACACTTAAAATTACGTTACCCATTTTTTTCAAGATTATTTGAAAGAGAGTTACAAAGAGACACAGAGAGAGAGAGAGATCTTCCATCTGCTGCTTCACTCTCCAAATAACCGAAACACCTGGAGCTGTGCTGATCCAAAGCCAGGAGCCAGGAGCCAGGAGCTTCTTCCGGCTCTCCCACGTGGGTGCAGGGGCCCAAGGACTTGGGCCATCTTCCACTGCTTTCCCAGGCCATAGCAGAGAGCTGGATCGGAAGTGGAGCAGCCGGGACTTGAACCAGTGCCCATGTGGGATGTGGCACTGCAGGTGCACAACGCCGGCCCCTCCTGTCATTTTTCAACACTCCTCATCTGAGTGGGTGTGAGGTCTAGGCCCACTGTGGTTTTCACTTGCCTTCTCTAGTGCCTGTTGTTTCCCATGGCTTTATCAGAAGAAATGTACAGGGCCAGCACTGTGGCACAGCAGCGCCCCCTATGGGCACTGGTTCAAGTCCCAGCTGCTCCACTTCCAACTGAGCTTCCAACTCATGCGCCTGAGAAAGCAGAGATGGCCCAGGTACTTGGGACCTGCACCACGTGGGATGCCTGGACGGAGTTCCTCACTCCTGCCTTCAACCTGGCCACCCCCAGCCGTTGTGGCCATCCAGGGAGTGAACCAGCAGATAAGAACCCTTTCTCTTTGTTTCTCTAAGTCTTCTCTTTAAAAGGCAAAATAATAAGTAAAAATTAAGGAAATACAAGCCAATACAAAGAGCCCCTGTTGGTCAAACATGAGATGCTTTCAGTGTAAGAATAGTAAGTGAAACTGAGCGCAGTACACTGAGCACGTTTGTAAACTGAGTTTATGATGGCACTAGAAGAGCGAAAACCTCCTCACTGAACACAACAGGAAGTAACCGGGGCGCGAGTCCCTCTGAAACACAGCAGTGCTTCAGAAACCAGGCATGGACTCCACCTTTTCTGTAACAGAGAATTCTGCCTCGAGTAGGCGGATAACCCTCCCTGCAGAGAGGTTCTCTGCGCAAGGCATCAGCCGGTGAGAAGCCAGAGACACAGGCAGCCAAGCACTGCCGAGCAAGCCCTGCGGAAGGAAGGGCGGCAGGCAGGGTCATCAATGCTGACCGGGCGGGGACCAGGGGGCCGGGCTGGCTCCCCTGGAGCCTGCTGGTGTGTCCTGCATTCCTGAAGATAGAACAAGCAGGCATCACAGCCCCCGGAGGGGACACACACACAGCTCCGTCCCTGAATCCCCTGGGCCCAAACCTGACAGCTCCCCGGGGCGAAGCGGCCGCTACCGTCACTGCTAGTGATCACACGGTAAAGTCCCATCTCGCACCTGTCCACCCCCAGAGGCACCCCCAAGGCGCGAAGGCACACAATGCCATGAAGACAGGGCCCACACCAAACACTGTCGTCATCGCTGACAGTGGTGCTCTGTGGCTAGCTGCTCCCCATACAGGGGATAAAGGGACCGTCAAATGCCACCACCAGAGTCCAGAGCACAGGGCGCTGAGGACAATAAACCAGCAGCGGGGCAGGTGCAAAGGACGAAGAGGGCTCCGGACGCTCACAGACTGAAGGTCAGAAACGCCCAGCCAAGGCCAATCTGTGCAGACAGAGACGACAGCACTCGCCTCGGGCTGCAGCAGGAGCGGAGATAGACGCCCAGCGGGTAGAGGGCGTTCTGAGTTCCAAACTCGGCGGTGCTCACGGCTGCCCGGATCTGCGGGTTCTCCACATCTCACTGGGTCTGAGAGACAGGAAGTCCTGCGGGCTGGCTGCAGCGGGTGGGCCTGCCGCCAGCAAATGAGCTCCAACAAGACACTTGTGAGCTGGTCAGAGCCATCTGACGATGGACTACGTGACGACAAAACACTTCCCTCACTGGGTGCAAATGGCACACTGGCCCATAGGATTTAAAGGTGCTTGCTGAGTCACGTGGAAGGCTTTAGTGCACGACCACAGAGGAAAACAACGGGAAAACAAAGCAAGTGAAACACAACCTCGGTAGTGAGAAACGTGAGTGGTGGATATGTGGGACTGCTTTATGCTATGTGTAGATTATGAAATGTTTATAGTCAAAAAAATTTAACGGGGGCACAGAGCTGCCATGGGGCCGGCCCCCAGCAACAGGGTGCCAGGTCGAGTCCCGGCTGCTCCGCGTCCAATCCAGCTCCCGGCTAACGCACCCAGGAAGGCAGCAGGAGCCCGCCCAGTACCTGGTCCCTGCCACTGCTGCTGCTGGAGCCCGACCTTGGCCTGGCCCAGCCCTGGCTGTTGTGGCCACCGGGGAGTGAACCACAGGGTGGAAGCGTGCACGCTCTCCTTCTCCCGTCTCCGCTTTTCAAGTAAGTCTTTTTCAAAAATTAACAGCTGCTGTAGTGTGAACTAGTTATTTCTCATGGTCAAGAACACTGAATTTGTGCAATTATCCAACACTGCCAGCAACGACGACACCCGCTCGTCATCTGAAGCACCTTTCTTCAATTTTTGTTACTGTTTCCAAAGTAAAAACTAACTGCTTACCTCCAAGTCACTTCCAAGTTCAAAAAACTTTAACACCCGCGATCTGGATTTTGGAGGGGATGGCAGAGGAGGTATTTATATGATTATTCTGGAGCCACGGTGGTGCAGCAGGTGAAAGCCCGGGTCTGCAGCGCTGGCACCCCATGTGGGCCCCGGTTCGAGACCCGGCTGCTCCACTTCCCATACAGCTCTCTGCTGTGGCCTGGGAAAGCAGTAGAAGGTGGCCCAAGTCCTTGGGCCCCTGTACCTGCGTGGGAGACCAGGAGGAAGCTCCTGGCCTCGGACTGGCCCAGCGCCAGGCGTTTCGGTCATTTGGGGAGTGAATCAGCAGATGGAAGCTTGCTCTCCTCTCTCTCCCCCGCCCCCATAACTGACTTTCAAATAAATAAATCTTTAAAAAAATTTTTTAAATATACGATCATTCTTTCAAAGTGAGAAGAAAATGAATCAAGGGTAGTTTACTTGGGTTCACAAAACCTGAAGCCCACGCCCAGTGTCATTCTAGCACACGCAGTCCGCCAACTACTCGCGGGCGTGCCGTGTTTGTGGGCGGAAACTCATCTCGTTCCTACCGGCTCCATGGGGCCCTGCTGCCGGCACACCCGCGCCGCACGGGCCGGCGTCCTCGGCGTCCTCCGCGCGCGGGCACCACGGCCCAGGCCCGGCGCCGCCTCACGACCGCAGCAGCTGGGACGTCACCCGCGCGCCTCTGCCTCCCACGTGGCCGGCACGCGCTCTCCCTACGCCCCACGCGTTGGAAACCAACAGCTTCAGGCCTTCTCTGGTCACCCCGACAGGCCAAGCGCGCTGCTCCGTCTTGCTCACGCCCCTTCCCGACCCGACGACGGCCACGGCCACGCCACGCACGGCCCCCCGCGGGCCTCTCCTCAGACACTCACCGCGCCTGGGGCGGAGTCCCGCGAGGTCCGCCGCCCACCCGGGACACTGTCCCGCGAGGTCCGCCGCCCACCCGGGGCACAGTCCCGCGAGGTCCGCCGCCCAAATGGCTGATAAGACTGGAGCTATGCCGATCCGAAGCCAGGAGCCAGGTGTTTCTTGCCGGTCTCCCATGGGGTGCAGGCGCCCAAGCACTTGGGCCATCCTCCACTGCCCTCCCGGGCCCCAGCAGAGAGCTGGACTGGAAGAGGAGCAACTGGGACTAGAACCTGGCGCCCATATGGGATGCCAGTGCCGCAGGTGGACGATTAACCAAGTGAGCCACGGCGCTGGCCCAAAATACATTTTTTTTTTTGAAAATATATTAGAAGTGGGGCCCCGAGGAAGCTATGAGCTTCCTGCCCCTGGGTGCTGTCTACCCTGATGGACCATTTCATGTGTGTGAATGACTTAGCCAATGCTGATCCACCCCACCTGATCCATACCACGCACTCGGGCCGGGAAACAACTCAACTTATCCCTGGCACACAGATTAAATGGCCAAGCCCTAGATCTGATACGCGGCTGCTCCACTTCTGATCCAGCTCTCTGCTGTGGCCTGGGAAAGTAGTGGAAGATGGCCAACGCAGGTCTCACGGTCAAGACACACTTTCCGGAGTGACCCCTCCACGGAGCCCCGGCCTCTCCCCACCACGCTTACCTGAGGGGTTCTGGGGTGACGCGCCCAGCGGAGGCTTCTCCCCAGGCCCAGCCAGAGCTCCATGCAGGAAGCGGGGGTGAGAAGGGTCTGCCTAGAGGAAGAGCCGGAGTACCAGGGGTGGGAGGGGCAGAGGAGCAGAGAGAGGGGAGGAGGGGGCGGGTTTGGCAGGGGCTGGGGGGCGGGGACCCTCCGCGATGCCAAAGGCGCCTGCGCATCCACAGCTTTGCAGCTGCGGGCACTTTTTCCTTTTCTCATTGCGAAGCGCGACCAGCAAGGCCCGCGCGTGTTCCCGCCTCCCGCGGCGAGGCTGCTCCTCTCCACAGCTTTTCCCCCAGCCACTGGAGCAGGTGCACGCGTGACCCGCTTCCGCCGTCCCGGCCCACCTCCGTCAGCCCTGGGCATCGCCCTCGCCTGCCTCTTCACGCTCAGAAATTCCCTCAGTGGATTAACTTATTCTTTCTGTACCCATGGGTCAGCTAGCATACTGCGTGATCTCTTAAGACGACCTGTGAACATCTCAGCTAGGTTCCTGTGAGGTGCTGGGAGCTGAGTGCGGGGGGGGGGGGCAGGGGGCAGGGCCCCAACCTGGCAGCTCCACGCGGCCTTGGCACAGGCATCAGGACAGCTCGGGACACCTGTTGTCCCAAGTGCAGGCGGCCACCAGGCCTGGTCTGTCCTCCAGGTGGCCCCAGACGCTGGCAAGTGAGCGAATAGTCTGGCACTGCCCACTCCAGCTTCCAGGTAGTGGCCGGCGGCCATGCTAGCTTGACACGTTGGGATCGCCTAAATCCAACCCAGCCCCGGTAAGTGCCTCCTCTCTGGGAATGTGCCTCCTTCTTGCTGACCCCCGGCGACCTGCAAACCCCCGGTCCTGGGCGCTTGCCAGCAGGGACGAGGACCCCCTTCACGGCCGTCTTGGTTCATGAAGTCTGTTCCTGCACGCCCAGTCTGCCTTTTTAGCTCCAGGAAGAATTCCGGGGTGGCCCCACCTCCATCAGGTCGCCTGGCCAGGGCGCTGGGCGTGGTGTCAGCAGCGACACCCCTTCAGCCTCCTAACCTGCCGAGGACTTGGACCCCTCCGCTCAGCAGGGTGAACCCTGTCCTTACCACAGATGGGGGCGGCAGGACCTGCCCAGGCAGCTAGTGGGCATCCTTGAAAGGACGGGCTTGGAAGCAGCTGCTGCGGAGAAGGGACTCCAGGTGTGGGCGAGGAAAGCAACGCTCGCAGCTGCCGAGGCCCTGGGCCAGGGTCACTACAGCCAGGCAGCGGCCGGCCCAGGGCTGCGGCCCTGCGCTCCGAACCACGCTGCCTCTCTCCTGGGCCCTCAGCCGTAGCCCAGCAGTGGTGGGGCGACGACCACCTTCCTTCTTCCACCCCCTCGGGAAGGGAAGTCTCCCCACCTGCGCCTACCGCGACCCCCGCCCCCGGAACCGTTAGGTCACCCTCTGGAGCTGAGCACACAGAGCGAGTCACCAGCCGGTCACCTCACAGTGTACAGTCAGTTCTGGAGAGGCCGCTAGGCTTAAAATGGAGAGGAAGCCTTGCTCCACCCACGGCGACATCTGGCTTCCTGGGAGAGCAGCCCGCACTCTGTCGTGGCCTGGAGCTCCCAGGGGTAGCAGGTGAACTCTTCCAGGCACCAGCGCCTCGTCCACTGGATTACCTCGTTGAAGACACGGCACTGGACCCCATTCTCTGAGAAAGGTCCCTAGCCTCCCGTGAGCCGCAGTGCCGTCCATGTGAGCACTGTGCTCACTGGGGGGGGGGGGGGGTGCCGTTTATTTTTTTGAGTGAAAATAGTTTTTTGCTTTATTGTCAGGAGTGATTTATTTTTGGCCTGAATCCTGTAAGCCCGCTAATATATATGTTTAAATTGGTCACTACCTCCCCTGGGTTTATCAGTAGCAAGTGCGATAAGTTGGGAGCTGTAACACCAACACGTTCGACTTGACACGTGCTGAGCACCTACAGTGAGCCAGAGCCCACCAGAGTCACTGGGGGGTGAGCTTGCTACGCTGTGCAGAAAAGCACTGATCCTCGAGTACTCGGTCAAACTGTAAAGGACAATGGCGGCCATTCTGACAGATTGCCCTGGTCATCGGACAGCTCCTGAATCTGGCTAACGGCCCCACACTAAAACAGCATGGGGCAGTTAGAAACCACTTATGTAAACACATAGTACTACCTGAAGAAAAGAAAGCCCAGCACTTAGGAAAGGGCGGAGAGTTCCAGCAAAGACAAGGAAATTCTAGGGTGACTGTGCCACCCCCACCCCTGCGGCTGGTCAACACACAAAAATAGCTGCTGACTTATAAAAAAAAAAGTGGCCAGTGAGGGGACAAAGGGTATTTGTAAGACTGGGCACCCAGCGGCCCTCACCATCTGGCAACCCCCTTGCACTTAGGGAAGCCATGGGAGCACCTGTTGAAGCACAAGGTTCCTTGAAGAGCTAGCCACACCCTTCCTCTCTGTTTCCCACCACAGAGGCCACAGAATCCCCCACCACGGTGGAGACGCCCTTCCTCTACAGTGGAACAGGTGTGAGCGAGGCATAAACCTTGGTTACATCCAGCCTGAGGTCAGAGCTTCATGTGGTACCATAACATAACCTATTGCTATACTGAGTGATAAAAGTATTATTTAAAAAAAGACTAAAAAGAAAAAAAAATCACTTCAGTACAGGCAGGGAGAGGAAATGCATTCCAGACACCAAGGGACTCCAGGCTCCTCTCCCAGCGGGTAGAATTGACCCTCCCCCTACACACACACACACACACACACACACACACACACACACACACACGGCCTGCAAGGCCACCTGCCTCCAGCACTCCCCAGCTACCGCCCAGGCTTCTGTCCACTGCAGCCCAGAGCTCAGTGCACGCAAGACGACCTCTCTGATAAAGACGTCTCAGCAGTGAAAAGTCCTCCCGGTGGCACCCTACAACTCCCCAGGATTGACCCCTAGAGCAACGCGAGGTTCAGGAAGCCAGGTTCGTGCGATGCAGGGACCGTGTCACATCAGAGCATCTCTCATTGGGGTGGGTACTGTGGCGTAGCCGGCTGAGCCACCACCTGAAATGGCAGCCTCCCATACGGTGCCAGTTCTAGTCCTGGCTGCTCCACTTCCAATGCAGCTCCCTGCTGATGTGCCTGGGAAGGCAGCGGAAGATGGCCCAGCTGCTTAGGCCCCAGCACTCATGTGGGAGGCCGGGAAGCAGCTGCTGCCTCCTGGCTTCAGCCTGGCCCAGCCCTGGTCATTGCAGGCTTTTGGGGAGTCAATCTGCAGATGATAGACGAATCTCTCCCTCTCCCTCTCCCTCTCCCTCTCCCTCTCCCTCTCCCTCTCCCTCTCCCTCTCCCTCTCCCTCTCCCTCTCCCTCTCCCTCCCTTCCTCTCCCTCTCCCTCTCCCTCTCCCTCTCCCTCTCCCTCTACCTCTCCATCTCCCTCTCCCTCCTTCTCCCTCTCTCTCTCTCTCTCTCCCTCTCCATCTCCCTCTCCCTCCTTCTCCCTCTCTCTCTCTCCCCCTCTCCCTCTCCCTCCCTTCCTCTCCCTCTCCCTCTCCCTCCTTCTCCCTCTCCCTCCTTCTCCCTCTCCCTCTCCCTCCTTCTCCCTCTCCCTCCTTCTCCCTCTCTCCCTCCATCTCCCTCTCTCTCTCCATCTCCCTCTCCCCCTCCTCTCCCTCTCTCTCTCTCTTCCTCTCTAACACTGTCTTTCAAATAAATAAAATAAGGTTGTTTTTTTTTTTACAGCATCTCTTGTTTACTCATGCATCTTCCACTGTCTGCAGAGGTGATCTCCCGAGAGGCCTCTGCATGTCCTCGGGGATGGCCCCTGGCAAGTCTCTCAGCCTCTGGGCACCAGTGCTGGCCATCAGACAGCGACATCCGCGATGTCAGTGAGATGGTGTGCTCGGGGAATGGCAAGTGGAGGGAAGGTCCTGAGACAGACAGCCTGCGAACACGCATCCTGAAGTCCGCGCGGCACCTCCCGGCAGGCGGGGCTCCCTTCACTGCGCTCACTCCGCACTCTGCAGTTAGAGAATCTGGAAGGAGCTTCTTCAACTCCAGTACATCTGTGCTTTGTGTTTTACCATTTGGTAGTGGTTTTTTTTATTCTTAATTTCCTAAAAATTGCATATAATCTTTCCAGAATTCAGGGCTTTCTGACCTTGTTTATCTTAAATAGACTCAAAAAGCACTGTGAACGAAAGCTCATAGGGCCCTGTGACATTTCGATCAAGATTAGAAGGGCACACACTGTGTAGGTCCCGTGGGTCTGCGATACACCTGCTGGTATTTGTGAAGGACTTCCGCGCGGAACCGAGAGGGGGCCGCGGTGGCCAGTGCACCTTGAATCCTGCATGGCTTGAAAGACGGGAGCCTGGACACACAGGATGTCCGATCATGTGGCAGGAAGATGCCGCCTAGCTGCTTACAGACCCATCACAGTGTCACCAAAACCAGAACAGGTCTCTGGAAGGCTCGGCCCTGCGTTTTCTGAGTTAGTCTCCTGGAGCCGGGCCTTGTGTGGCCAGAGCACGCGTGAGGAAGAGCAGACGCGCGGTTCTGCTTCTCTCTGTAATGACCACATGCTAAACAGGCCAGGCTTCCTGCGCTGAGGGGAGCCGCAGCCAGGCAGGGGGCGCCCCCTTGGCGGCGGCTTCCACTTTTAAAATGAATCATAATTTCTGCATTGGATACGAAGATGGGTTTACAGCTATTAGCCATCATATTAATAATTCAGAAAATACATGCCCAATCACTTGTGTTCTTTCAACTCCCTGGGAACACAGCTGCAACCCACATTAGAAGCGTGGGCGAATGGATGGTTTTCAGATGAGATATCTGGGCTGAGTTATTAGGGTCGCCTGTACTACAAAATTACTAATAAACATTGCTTCTGGCTCAATTTAGCCTGAACTCAGTGAACCCGGCCAATGGTGACAAATCAAAAACTCCGAAATGCCCGATGAATGACTAACGCATCCGGGAGCCCGGCAGGAAGGAGGTGCGGGATTGCTGAGCCAGTAGTCCCCCCGTGCTTTGATGGGAGCCCTCCCCGTGCCTTGATGGGAGCCCCCCACCTAAAGGCCCTCAGATGGGATTATCTTCATGTCAGGAATAGGAGAAGAGGAAGGTTGCATGGTCTTAGCTGCTGCCATTACCAGAAGACACCTCTTCCTGGGTTAAGTTTTCTTTATCCTGCACATTTTAAGTTCCCAATGCAAATCGAAGACACATCTCCACCTGCAGAGACAGAGGTAAGCCAGGGCAGAGGCGACAGTCCCGGCTTCCTCCTCCTCCGTGTGCCCGCGCTCAAGTCTGCCTCGATGGACCCAAACGCCCCGCTCCTGCTCGGCGGCTCCCACGGTCTTCGGCAGGCTGTGTCCCCACGTCCTGTTCCCGCCCCCATCGACATTCAGTACCAGTGTTGAGGAGAAAACAGAGACACAAGGGTGAATACGCGTATGACGATAAATCCATCACAGTGACATCACCACGGGCTGACGGTCCTAGCTAGCACGTGCTGACGGCGCTCAGCAAAATGTACAACTCACTCCAGGCAGCCGCGTGCCACCCACTAACTCATGCTACGTTCCCATATCAGGCATCACTGTCTTAGTTATTATGACCTAAACAGCTTTGAGTCTGAGTTCCTATTAATGATGAATAAAAACCAACACGAAGCTTTATTCTGTGGTCAGCTCCCCCCACCCCCCATCGAAAAGCAGGAATCATGGAGGCTGGTGAAGGAGAGTCACCGGCACTTTTTATCTGAGCCGAGACTTGGGTTAGCAGGCTGCCTCTTCTCTTCCTGGCCGCGCATGTGACTTTAAAATGTCTAGGATCCCGGACACAAAACTCTGTTGCCATAGAAACAAATATTATTCCAGAATCGGGTCAAGCAAGAAGCTCTGAACGCGTTCATTTTAATACTGATAGAGAACCGCGACGTCATGAGACGGAGCATCTTGGAGAGCATGCATCACTTCAGCCGGTTCCCAGCTTCTCATCAGTGCTCTGAGCTGGCCCATTTTTTTCAAATGAAAGATCCCATTTCCCTAGCCTTTGAGAAATACCATTTTTAAAGATTCCATTTAGCATCCTTTATTGCGTTCCTACATCATAAAGTTATGGTTTATAGCAGCATAAAAAGGCTGTAAAATTAGCATCCCTGTAAACACCCTTGTCTGCTCACTGGCGAAGCAATCTCTGGTTTGTAGGGCTGGAGATTCCAGTGGCCGCGATTTCAAACTTAACAACAAAAACCCTGCAAGAGCATAAAGAGGGGGAATACGATGAAAAGTACAACCCAGTAGAAGCAAGCACGGTAGAAATTCAGTGGCTGCGCTGTTTAATTGTAGGACGAATTCTAAAACTACAGAAAAGCTCCATTTTCCCTAATATGTTCATCTTTCGTCAAAAATGCTCTCTAGAAAATAAACCTGGAAAATCCTGGGGATGCACCCTCCGACTTTCTCCTAATTAAAATCCCTAACGTCGCACGCGCAGAAGGTCGCGTGTCTTTGTCCCAGCCTGCAGACTCTGCCAGGGCTCGGGGTCCGGAGACCGCACACGCGGCTCCCGCAGCCCACAGCACTGCGGGCCCTGGGGCGCGGGGAAGGCGTCCGCGCTGGCAGCGACCGTCACGCGGCACGCCGCAAGGCCGAGTCCTGCTCTTTCTGCGGCCGGGAAGCCGGCGCACGTGGCTCGCTTCGAGGCCCGCTCACGGCAGCTCGGCCGGCGCCCACCCGCGTTCCTGACCGCGCCGGGACCGGCGTCGCCTCTGCAGGGAGGCGCCACGCTGGGCGCGCCGTGTTCCCTTCCCGCCCACGGCGACCCCGCCACGCGCGCAACCCGCGAGGGGCGCCCGTGCGCTTCTGCGCGCGGGAAGCCGGCCCAGCCCGGCCCGCCGCTCCTGGCCTGCCCCCAACTCCCGAAGCCCCGCCAGGCCGCAAGCGCGCGTGGGCACTCACGCGGGGCCTCTGCACGTCCAGGCGGGGGACCCCCGCACCTCCGGGTCGGTCCTCGCGGGCGCGCCGGCGTCGCCTCGCCGCGTCCGGAAGCCGAGCTCAGGCCTGGTGGGCTGCGAGCGCCCCGCACGCCGGCCACGCGCGGACCCCCGGGCGCGCCCTCCGCGTGGCAGCGAGGCCCGCGGCCCCGCACGGCGCGCACCGCTCGCGCTGGCCTGGATGTGAACGTGTCCGGAAGAGGCAAAGGATACGCCGGGTGTCAGCTCAAACGTTTATTAAGAAAAGCAAATTCCATAAAGAAGCACAGACAGAAGTCAGAACGTACCACACACTGACCGGGATGTGACAAGAATGCTTGATCTACACAAAACATCCTACTCCGCGAGTTCCTCTCGGAGCGCGCGCCCGCTCCCCGGCGTGGGCTCGGCCGGCGCATGCGGAGGGGCGCGGGGAAGCGAGCCGCGGCCGGGCCCCGCGGGACACGCGGCTGCCGCGCCTCCGGGCCGCGCCGCCGGGGCCGTCCCCCGCGAGGCGGCGCCTGCCCCGCGCCCCGCGCCGCGCGCGGCCGCGCTGGAGCAAGCACAAGGAGCCCGACGCGTTCTCCCGCGGGCCGGGCCGGGCCGGGCGGGCGCGCGGGAGCGGGGCTGGGAGCGCGGCCCGCTGGCGTCTGCTTTCAGGTCCTGAGTCGACTCCCTGGGAAGGACAAGGGCGGGAGGGCGCGGGCAGGGCGTGCGGCGTGGGGCCGGGGCGGCGGCGGCGGCGGCGGCGGCGGCGGCGGCGGCGGGCGGGATCGCAGGCGGCGGGGCCGGGCGCGGGCGCGGGCGCGGGCGGGGCAGGGGCCGGGCGCGGCCGGGGCGGGGCTGCGGGGCGGGGCGGGGCGGGGGCGGGCGAGGGGCTCCGGGGGGGGCGGGGGCCCGGGCGCAGGTGCTTTAGGTGAAGCTCATGGAGACTGTGTGCTCGAGCGCCTTGCGGCGCAGGGAGGCGATGCTCGTGCCCCGCCACACGTCGCTGCTGTCCGGGGAGCTGCAGAGCTGGGGCGAGCCCGAGACGTTGCTGGGGCCGGGGAGGGAGGCGGGCACCATGCCGGGGAAGGCGGGCTGGTAGAGGTGCGACTGCAGCCCCGCGCCGTTGGAGCCCGCCAGGCTGTTGGACAGCCCCATGGAGTTGGGCGGCGGCCCCGCCGCCAGGCTGCACTGCGACAGCGACTGCGCCATGGCCTGCTGGCGGCCGAGCGCGGGCGGCAGCGGCAGCTGCGACACTCCCGGCATGGCGGCCGCCGCCCAGCGCGTGTCGTTGGCGTGGAAGGAGCACAGGCTGTCGCCCATGGCGGCCGCGGCGGCGGCGGCGGCCGACGGGAACTGCGGCAGGCCCGGCGTGGGCAGCAGCGTGCCGGGCGCGCGGAACACGTTGGTCGTCTTCTTGCGCTTCTTCCACTTGGCGCGCCGGTTCTGGAACCAGACCTGCAGCGGGCGGGGCGGGACACACACGGGGCGCGGTCAGCGGGGCGCCGGGCGGCCCGGGCTGACCCACCCCGCGCGAGCGAGGACGAACCCGTGCGCCATGGGGCCGTGGGTGACACCGTGGGCTTCGAGGCCCAGAGACAAAGGAGGAGCCCCGCGCCACCGTCGACGGGTGCGGAGGTGGGAAAGCGGCCGCCCCGAGTCCGCGCGCGCCCCTGGCCTGGCGGAGCGCGCTGCAGAGCCTTTGTCTGCACCGTGCCGGGTGCTGGACTCTGAGCCCCGGGCCCCCAAGTCTGCAGGCCCTGAGGGTCCCCGGCAGCAAGACCTCCAGCCCCCTCCCATCGCCGCCCCATCTGTAAAAGAAAAACAAAATTTCTGACCAATACAAAGGAAAGGTGCAGAAGACTCGCACTGCTCGGAAAACACTCTCCTTTGCTGCGAGCCATAGGCCCGTTTGGTAAAACACACTCGTGGGAGAAAAGCCCCTGCTTGCTTCTCTCTCGCTGGTCCGGGGATGTGAGACCCCCGCATCGCCTCCTCCCTCAATCCGTTCGCTTCAAAAACAGCTAGCGGGCGCCCACCCCCCTCCCCCCACGGCTCGCGGCTCGGAGTGCAGGCGGCTGCGGGTTTGCCGCGTGTCGGGGCACGCGGCGCGGGCAACTGACTCAGTTTCCTGCCGGAATCTGGCGACCCGCGCGCTTCGACCGCCATCCGGGTGAGCAAACAGGTTCGCCATGCCAGGTGGATAGCACCCGCGCAAAGCCGCAGCACCAGGCCTGTCCGCCGGCCCGCGCTGGCCCTCGGCCGCCGGCCCTTCCCAGCGGCGCAGCCACTCCCACGCCCGCCACCGCGTGGGCCAAGCTCAGCCGCGCGCGCGCACGCCGCACCCCGCAACCTGGGCTGATCGCCCGACTCTGGGTCCGTCCCATGCCGCCGTCCCCCGCTGGACCGTCCCCGGCTTTCTAGCCCAGTTCCCACGCTGTGCCCACCCCAGTGCGGTGGCTGGGATCGGGCGTCCGGGTTGAGCCCCGAGCGGCCTTAGCCGGAAACACCCCCAGGACGGAAGACGGTCCCGGGCAGCCGCAACCCCCACCTGGCCGGGGTGGCCGGGAGGGAGCCTCCCACCTCACACGCCCTAAAGTATCTTTAAAAAACGAAAAGCCGAGGCCTGCGACTCCCGCGAGTGGGGGTGACTCCCGCTCGTTCGGAGGGAGGGGCTGGGGTGCAGCGCGGAGCGAGGAGACGCCGGCAGAGCGGGGCGGGGGTCGCCAGGCAGGCTCAGGCACCGGCGGAAAAGAACAGCTGTTGAGGAACTAAATATTACAGGAATAATCGCAGGATCGCGCTCAATTATGTTTGAGGGTTAGTAGTCAAATGATGGCTACACATTTTTTTATGTTTCATGGCTTACTGGGATTGAGGGAGAGGCGATCTGCACGGGGTCTGCGCACCTCCGCTCCAAGCTCCGATGCATATGTTTCTTAAATGTGAATATTTCCACTTGAAAACTAGAGCAGAACGAATTAAAATGCAGGCAGAACCTAAGGGAGGCTCCAGAAGGCGCTCCGGGAAATACACCATTAACCGCAGCTGCGGTGGAACTCTGCGCCGGGTCTGAAACGCAGTCTTTGTCCGGAAAGACTGAACGCCGCGGGAGAGCCTAGCGCAGGGCTGCGGTCGCAAACCCCACCCCGGCGTCTGCCGCTACAGTAATAGAGACATACTGTAAATGTGTTTTAAAATCTATAGCCCGTTTGATTCCCCTGCTGTAAATGGCTCCCAAACACAGGGCGAGGGAGGAAGAGGCCAGTATTACTTTCTTCCCCCTGGAAGCCGGCGCGTGATGAAGATCTCATTGGAATCCAGCACATGATTAATGGGAAGATTTGGGAGGGAATCTGGGGCGCTGTATTAAAGCCTGGATCCCAGGTTCATTTCGATCAGCCAGCCGTGAACTCTGGGCCGAATTCATTACACTTTAATAGTGCTGGGAGAGGAAGAAAATGCAATTTCTCATTCCATTAGAAAACGAGAAAATACTCTCCACTTGTCCCCCTATTAAGATGTGGCAGGTGACAGGGCCATTCTGGGGGACACGGTCAATGGAATTACAGCACATTATTTTTGTTCGTGTAAAATATTGAAAGGCAAGCCTGACTGTGCACAAGTTATTTCACTGATTTGGTTTTTATGTAAATAAAATATTGAAAGTTAATTAATCCGTGCTAGAGACTAATGATTATGCTTATTATATTGCATTTGATCGCGTAATTTGCATGATTCTCGCATTGCTGCTTAATAAGCCATTCCAGGTTATAAATAATTCTGAAATTGGTTTCTAATAATGGCATGCTATAAAAGGAATGGTTTTATTACACTAGCCAGAAAAGGGGAGCGCTACCAGACATGGCATTGGCCTCCCTGTGAGTAGAGCGCTTTAATAAATACTTGGAATCGCGATAGAGTCCAGGTACAGGGCAAACGCAAGGATCCTGGGTGAGGTCTCCTGGAATCCAGAAGCCTCTCGAAAACACGTAACTGCAGTAAATTACATGTTTAGATAATTTTTAATCAGCGCAGTGGCCCACACGCTGAAAAGAGTGTGTGGCAATCTGTTAACTGTAAGGGTACTATGAAGGACTCATCATATAAGAACATCAACCAATTACTATTTAATTTGAATTTGGTCCAGGAGCAATGGTACAGTGAATTGTGAAGTAAATACATTTTCCATAGATTATTTTTGCATTCCATTACATAATGTTAATCATTTTGAAGTGTTAATTAAGAAGGTTATGTTGATCTGATTACTTTTTAAACTATGAAACATTATTTTAAAAAATATTGAAATTACTATTCTATTAAATTGTTTCTCTCAGCAGCCTCAAGCTATTATCTCTGGTAGAACATTATGCTAGAACAATTAAAGTACTTTGTCTCCTTCTTCTTGCACATTCTCTTGTGTACTTTTTGAAAATAACTATTTCTATTACATGGTTTATATTTTATTTCATTTACAACTTTTTCTATTAAAAGAATCACTGTCATTAACCTTTGGAAGACCTAATAAAGTTTAATAGACCTCGTTTTCTTTTTTCATAAAAGCAGTTGTCCAATTACGTTTTATTTGTGATTCCTAAGTTCTATTTTAATTTAAACTAATTACCAATATGTCTAGGGTAAGACACAGTATTTTACTCCTTAAAACAAAAAGTAATAGACCGCATTTCTCGTGAGGGCCGGAAAGCCAGCGTGTGAATTTTGGATCTACAAGACTGAGCCTAAAGCAGGTATTATCGTTAGCTTACTATCGAAATTACATATTCTGCACAAGATTGAACCCAACTTTAGGTTTACATAGAGGTGAGGGGTTAAAATGCTAAATTATCTGTAAATACAATACACATGCTAGACATACAGCACTACGTATATTTTATATCTGTTTCCGCACAGAGCGACCAGCGCTCTTTGGTTTGTAATTTCACTGGTCTGTGGCTCAGGCCTTTCTGACAAAACCACCCAGGCTTACCCTGGATAAAAATGTCAACCATTATGTTATACCCTGAGTATTATTTTATTAGTTTGACCATTTCACGTCTCCGATGGCATTCATTTACTACCGGGACAGGAGCACGCGCTGTTTATTTGGTTTAGACTGTCACTAACGCGCAGAATGGCGACAGAAGAGCTCAACGCCAGGACTGTGAACAGCCTTAGACCGAGCGCGAAGTGAAGCTGAGACCTCCGAAGTCAGTTTACGGAAACCGACAACGCAGGCTCAACCCGGGCGTCGGGGACGCGGGGAGCCGGGACGGAGGGCTGCGCTCCAGGACGCCGAGGGAGGGTTCAGCACCCTGGACAGCTCCAGACCGCAGCGCGAAGGTCGCCTCCAGGCACCTGCGCACAGAGCGGTCAGCGCTGTCTCACTCCCCATCTTCAGCAAAGTGACTGGTTGGGTTTCTGGGTTACACGCACTTCACAACGCGGAGGGTGGGCGGCCAGCGGCCAGCGCTGGCGGCGATTCCGTGTGCACCGGCACCCTCTCGCCCTGGGCGCCCCGGCTTCGTACCGAGCTCTGCCACAGAAAGCCTGGACCCGCCGCCCACCCCCGTTTCTTTAGGGAAACCTTTATTTAATAAAAAAAAAATAATAATGGGGGGAAACACCCTGGCAGGCTGAGGGGCTCTCGGCGGCCTCTGCTGCTGCGCCTTGGGGATGGCCAGGGTGGGCGCAAAGAATCAAGCCGCGCCAGAAAACCCGGGTGTGGCTGTGGCTCTCTTTTGTAAGGCGCCTTATCTTCCCCGTTTTCGTGGTTTCTGTATAATTACCGCATTCCCATTTATCCAGACGCGAACACGAAGTCATTAGGGTAAAGGAAATACTTGTCAACCACGCGGATTGAGATCGGGGAGCGCCGGTCGCGGCCTCCCGGGGACCCCGGTACAGCCCGCAGCCCTGCGACCACGCTGGCGGCGGGGAGGCGGGCCTCGCTGCCTGCACCGCGGGGTGGCGGCTCGGGTAGGCTTCTGGGCAGAGAAGGAGCTAACTGGACCCGCGCAGGCCAGGGGCCGGAGGGCGAGGAGCGTCCCGGTCCCCCGCCCGGCCCTCGCGCCCCGCGCCCGGCCCGCACACCTGCACTCGGGACTCGGTCAGCCCGATACGCAGCGCCAGCTCCTCGCGCATGAAGATGTCGGGATAGTGCGTCTTGGCGAAGCTCCTCTCCAGCTCGTTGAGCTGCGCGGGGGTGAAACGCGTCCGGTGTCGCTTCTGCTTCTGCTGGCCCTGCTGCTGGCCGGCTTGGCTGGGGTTCGGGCCGCCCTGGGGCCCCGGCTGCTTGTCCGGGTCTTTGGCGCTCACCGCCAGCGAGGCCGGGGCAGAGCCCACTGTGGTGATGTCTTCCCCGGGCAGCAGAGTGGCTCCCTCGACAGGGTCGGAGCTGGGCGCCAGGTCCCCAGGGTGGCCCCCGGGGTCGGAGCCCCCCACGCCAAGCCTACACTTCACTGCCTCCCGGTGGCCCAGCAGCTCGGCGGCATCTTTCATACCTGCGGAGACAAGGGGATCGCGGTCACCGCTTTCCTGGCCGTGCGGGGCCGAGCCGAACCCTCAGCACGGGCCTCGGCCCCCTCCGCGTCCGCGCTCGCCCTGGGTGCTGCGCCGGCGACCGCAGGACCGGGACAGCCAGGCGGGAACGACCCGCGCGCGGCCCTGGTCCCCGGCCCGCAGCCCGCAGCCCGTCCCCGCCCTCCCTCACTCCCCATAACCAGACACTCTCCGGCCCGGCCGGAAAATCCGCCCCCAAGTTCCTTTCAAGCCGGCGTCCCCGGTGCCCCAGGCGTCGAAAGCGGTGCTCGGGCCCAGGCGGGGCGGAAAGCAAGAAACCGGGGTTCCTCGGCCGCGGCCCCACCTGCGCTTAGGCAACCTGGGGGCTCCACCGAGGCCGAGGCCCTCCCGCGCTCGCAAGACGAATGAGGCTCAGGGCCTCCCACCCCCGAAATCAACCCAATTCCGCTCCGCCTCCCCCTCAAATCAGAGAAACTGTTTGGGAAATGGAGTCCCATCCATCACTGAAGACTGCCACGGCAGAGAGCGGAGCCCGGCGCCCCAGACCGCAGGGAGAAGACTCGCGGGAGCCCTGCACACGCAACAGGGAATCAGACTTCAGAGAATTCAACTTCTCTTTCCGCTGAGATCAAGGGCGCGTCCCTCCCAGCCTCGGGCGGCGCGAGGCCCTCGCAGAAGGCGGGGAGCCCGTGCCGCGAGCCCGCGGTCCTCGGCCGCCGCGCTCCGCAGGTGCGCCCGGCCGCGCCGCGACTTCACCTTCGCGCCGGATTTTCTTTTTCAAACAAAATGAGCCACACTCGGTGGAGGAAGAGGAGGAGGAGGGAGGGAGAGAGGTGGTGAGAAAGGAGAAAGAGAGGGGCGAAGAGAAAGAAATCCCAAATCCAAGCAAACAGGAGAGAAAAAGGAAAACTTCCAAACAAATCACCCCGCGGCAGATCGCGTTTCAAAAAAATAAATAAATAAATAAATAAAGGGGAGGGGGAAGACGAAAAATAAGAAAAACAAAAAGTAACAACATTCCCCAACTCCTTTTTTGGATCTACATATTCCATAGATTTTTTTTTTTTTTAGAAAAAAAGACGATGTTAAATCAAATTAAACTTTAATGCAGCACAATTACTTTTAAAGAAATTAGTCCATTTAGGGCGCATTAAGGTAAAATAAGGAACAAATTGACAATTTCCTGCCCCGGCTTCTCCTGGCTGTCCGGGCGAGGGGCGCACTCACCTAGCCTGGCGTCCAGGAGGTCGGCATGAGACAGCATCGTGCACCGCTCCAGGGCGAAAGCTGTTCCCCCCCAAATTTTAGCGGCTTTAAGTTATTTAAAATAGATATAAGCTATAAGCTATACGATATAGATATATATAGATCACCTAAATGAAAGAAAATTCGGTTTGTGGTTAAAAAGGGGGCTTCTTGCATTATAATGTCCTTTAGAGAGACGGGGAGGTGCTTAACAGTTGAATGAACCCGTGAGCAGCTCGGCGAGGGGACCAATCAGGAGGGCAGGCTGCAAATGTCAGCGCCCGGAGCTTCCCCCGCTCCGCCCGCCCGCCCGCCCGCGCCCGCCCGGAGGAGGCGGCGGCCGCAGCCCTGGCGGCTCCAGCCCCGGGCAGCCGCTCCGGCGGCGACGGCCGCCTCGACCCAGCCCCGGGCTTCGGCTCCCGGCCCGGGTTAGCTGTCCTTGCGGGCGAGTTTCTCCAGGCGAGTCTGCTTTCTCGTGCCCGGCCCTGCCTTCGCCCAGGGCGCGCCCTCTCGGTGGCTCCGAGCTGGGTCTCCCCAGGGCCGAGGCAGGGCAGGGACCAGAGCAGGGCACCATCCCCTCGTGACCAGAGAGTCGCCCCCGCCCGCGCGCTCTGGGCGCCACCGGCCTGCTGTGCCCAGCCCAGGGCACCGCGAGGGCGCGCCGGCACCTCCAGCCCCTGCCTAGACTTCGCGGCCGCTCAGCAGGCCTGCGCCCGGGGCGGGCACCCCGGCTGGGCAGCGGGGCCTGCCGAGCCCCTACCCCGGCGGACCCAGCGCTCACCGAGGAGCCCGCGACCGGGTGGGCCCGGCGCACGCCGTGGCCTTTCGCGCTCTGCACCCTTCCCGCGGGCTCCTCTGCGCGCCCCTCGCTCGCTTCCGGGCCCCCATAACCTGCTACTCATTTAGACAAAGTTTCTAAGTTCAGCTCGGCTCCCAACTGCACTTAAGGCTGTAAATAAAGTTAAATGCTCTGTATTTTCCTTTTGAATATGTTAAACTACTTGAACAATTTAGAGTGCTTTGCACAAGTGAAGCGAACCATTTCTAATGTTCTGATTTCTCAGAGCCAGCCAACAACAAAGTTTAGATTAGTAATATATTTCTAACCAGAGTAATTTTCAAGATCATTAGGCATTTATGTAATTAGTGCCAAATCTATAAGCTTTTATTACGATTATTAGAGTAAAATCAGTATAAATTTGTACTAATTTACTACTGTTTAGACTTGGCTGTCAGGCCCAGGGGTTCTTATTGTAAATGATAACTCAGGAAATTAAGTGCAAAATTCTGTGCCATTTCTGATGTGCTCCTAAACAATCCGTTTCAATTGTGTTTGTAGCAAAGCATAATGCCCTTTTAAAGTTATTTGACTTGGACTTTTATTTGCAGCACAAGAAAAATGCCCTCTACCCAGGCACAATGAAAAGCGATATTTACTAGTCCCAACTTGATTAACATTGATTTTTAATTCGAGAGTGATGCAATTAAGATTATTCATTTAGTGCAAATAAAGCTTCCACAAAAGGGTGGCCCTCGGAAGTCTGTTTTAAATAATACCGAGCAAATGGCTTTTTTTGTTCGCCGTCCAATTGACTTACACAAAACACTGGAAACGCTGCCTGAGAGCAGATGCGGGGGGACTCGTGTGTGTGTGTGTGTGTGTGTGTGCGCGCGCGCGCGCGAGTGTGTGCGTGCCTGTGTGTGTCAGAGAGACAGGGACCGCGCACCGAGACAAAGGAGGCGGCGGGGCGACTCTGGGGCAGTTTTCGCCCCCTCCCACCGGGCACACACACGTGCGCGCGCGCGTGCACACACACGTGTGGGCGCAGGGCGTCAGCACACGGCTCCGCGCCAGCTGCACAGGCCGCCTCCCGCAAGCTCCGGGCCTGGCCGGGCTTCTGCGGCCGCCGCAGCTGCTGCCGTTGCGGCCTGTGCGGCGGATCCGGGCTTGGCGGAGCGCTGGCGGCTGCGGGGCGCCCGGGAGCTGCGGGGGCGTTTGGCGAACGCTCAGGTCCCTGTGGGAAAGGCTTGGCCTCGGAGAATTCCGAGACCGCCAGCAACCCGAGTCCGCTCAACCGCAGCTTCCCCAAACTCCCCAAACCCCTAATGTGGAAGCGGAGGGCGCACCGGCTGCCCTCGTCCGGGGCGGGCACAGGCACCCACAGGCGGACGCGGGGCGGCGGTGGGGAGAAGGGGCCCAGGAGGAAACCCGGGGGCCTCCCGCACCCCGCGCTGGGCAGGCCCGGCGGGCCGCGCTGCCACGGGGCCTGTGGCGAGGGGAGGCCGCGGTCCGCGTGCGTGCCCGCCAGCCCGGCCCGCGGCCCGCAGCCGCCCCGACAGCCGCGCCCTGCCGCGCGCGCCCGCAGATCCTGCTTTGTTGTACGTTTCAGGTCGATAAATAAATGTGTAATAGTTAATGCGGAGACACATCAGAGGCATAACAATGGGACGCAACCGCGGATTATCCATCTCTGTTAGGGCCGCCGAGGAGCGACGTCGCGGCGTGATTGATGGCCCGCTTCGTTTTATGACTTTTCTATTGGTCTTGATTTTTATAGCAGTATAAACAAACTAAATCATTGCTTCCCAGACTTCGGGGCCCGGGCGTCTCCGAGCGCAGGGAAAGGGAGCAGGAAAAGAGAGAGGGAAATGTGCGTGGGAGGGGCGCCGGGGGACGCGGGGGCGCGGCGGGGCCGGGCGCGCCGCCCGCGGGCCGGGCTCTGGGGCTGCGCGGCGGCGCGGGCGGCGCCGCCTCGGCCCCGTTCCGGGGGCGGCCGGGGAAGTGCCGGTCAGGCCCGGCGCTGCCGATAATTTAAGGCATTTCCCACATGATCGCGGCCGCCCAAGTCCCTAACAAGGCGAGGCCGGGGCGCGACGGCCCCAAATCTTCGCAATGACAAGAATGTCTTCAGAAATCACTTCGAGGCAAAGTAAAAGGATTTTCTATGACGGATTCAGTGATTTTTCCTCAATAAATAGGTTTTAGATTGTTACACACACGTAGAAGTGGAACAAAGGGAACGACCAGAAAATATATTGGTTGCCCCTAATAAAATTTATTTAGACAGTTTACTTCTCATAAAAAATAGAGATTGAATTTCGTGCAGGAGCCTGCCAAGGGGCGATGCGCAGGGAAGTCATCTCTTCCCGCTCCTTCCCCCTTTCCTTTGGAACGAAGCGCACCGAGCGAGCGCGCTGGGGCCGGGCCCGCGCCGCGCGGGGACAGACCGCCTTCCCGCGACCCGCAGGTTTTAAAAATCCAAATCTTGATGAGCGATTATGTAAATTACACGCACCGAAACCGCAACGCCGGCTCCCGCGCGCGGTGCGGGGACGCGGGCCGGGGGGTGGGATGGGGGTGGGGGCTCCGAGGCGGGTCCATCCCGCTCGGGCCCCTCACTCGCCTTTCCTCTGTCTCCCGTCCCCTGACCTCGGGGCCAAGTCTCAGCAGAGGCCGGGATGGAGGACAGGAAACCGGGCGCCGGCTCCGCGCAGGAGCTGCGTCCGGCGCTGCGGCCCGAGCGGGGTCTCCGCCAGCAGGAACCTCGGGCCTCCGCGGGTCGTTTGGGGACCGCGGTGCCACCCCCGCGACTGAACGCCGCGCGGTACCGAGAGAGCCTCCCTCGATAATTAACGATCGCGCGCTTTCCTATTTTCTTGCCTGATGAAAAGAATCAATTTTAATTCGTGGTAAATTGCAGCCTTGCTTTTGGGTATTATTTGCTTACAGAAAACAAATCAAGTGACTCGCACGCGCCTGTTTACTTTCGCAGGAAACGCAGCAGCCCACGCGGCGCGCCCAGCGCGGTCCTGCCCGGGCCGCCTCGGCCCCGCACAAAGGGCCGAGCGCGGGCGTGAGGGCAGCCGAGGTCAGGCCCGGGACGCCGGGGACGGCCGCACCCGGGGGCTGGAGGCTCGCGCGGGGAGCCGACCTGAAGGCCGCTGCGTGGGAGGAAGCGACGGCACGGAACCCTGCTGTGGTTCCCAGGGAGGGGACGGCAGCCACATTGGTTTCGGCTGAGCGCCCCCCCACCTTTGGCTCGCCTGAAGCCGGGCTCTGGCGCCCAGCGACGCTGTCCGCTCCGGGCTGCGCGGGCCAGGGCCCAGCGCGCGGCGGTCTCCAGGCCGCTCCCAGACACTGCCTACTGGGACCCAGGCTCCGCAGCCTGGGAGCCAAACGCCAAGGACCCGCACGCCAGGCTTTTGTGGGTTTTAAGGCGCGGGAGCGGGGCTGCGTGCGCACGGCGCGTGCACCTGCGCGGGAGCCGGTGCGGGCAGTGCGCGCCCGCCCGCCGCCGGCCGCCCCGAAGGCTGAGTCCGGCCCGGACGCGGCGTTTCCCCTTGCAATCCAAGCGCAGCCCACACCCGGCGTGACTCCCGGGGCAGGGGCGCGGCTCCGCCCACCTCCTCCACCGCCGCCGGACACCCGCGGCCGCGGCCCCGACGGCCAGGGGCCCCACCTAGCCACGTGGGACGCAATCGGTGACGCAGGGAGTTTGTTTCCGTGTGCCAAGTTCGTTGCTTTTCTGATTTCTATTTACTCGGGATAAATAATCATATATCAGTTATTCAGTTAGGTGACAAGGCTAGTAATTGGAATAAAAAGAGAAACATCTCATCCTTATCTCTTTCTATAACTAGATAGAGCGCTAATAAGACTGCATCAATCTTATCTAGCAAATAAATAAAATAGACAAACAAACAAATTCGCCTCCAACAAGTTAATGCGGTGTATCTGAGTGGAAAGTAGATATTTTCACGCATTCTGGAGATGAGGAGTGACTTTTAATAAAATCACAAGAAAAACAAATGTAATTCTGTGAGGCGTTCCTCAGCCGCAGGCCCGCGCCCCGCCCGCCCCTTCCCTCCCAGGCTGGGCCACCCCGGGCCCCACGCGAGGTGGGGGGGGCGTGGGCGCCAGGGTACTGCAGAGTCCTGGCCTTTTGTCACCTCTGCCTGCCGCCCTCCTGCAGCTTCTCCCCCACCTCTGGCTCTTCGAGGGTCCCCCCTCCCACCTCCCCTCTCCCGCCTGTCCCTTGCTTCTCCCCTGTCCTCCTTCCCTTCCCCCTCATTCCTCTCCCCTCTCCTTCTCTCCCCTCTCTTCTCCTCCTCTGTCCCCTCCTCGCCTCTCCTGTCCCCTCCTGTCCCTGTCCTCCCTCCTGTCCCTTCCTCTCCCTCTCCTGTCCCCTCCTGTTCCCGCCCTCCCTCCTCTCCCCCTCCCCCTCCTGTCCCTTCCTCTCCCCTCTCCTCTCCTCCTCTGTCCCCTCCTCGCCTCTCCTGTCCCCTCCTCTTCCTGTACCTCCTCCTGTCCCTTCCTCTCTCCTCTCCTCTCTCCCTCCTCCCCCATCCTGTCCCTTCCTGTTCCCGCCCTCCCTCTCTCTTCCCTCCTGTCCCTCTCCTGTCCCCTCTCCTGTCCCTTCCTTCCCCCTCTTCTCCTCCTCCCCCTCTCCTATCCCTTCCTCTCCCCCCTCCTGTGCCCTGTCCTTCCTCCTCCCCCTCTCCTATCCCTTCCTCTCCCCACTCCTGTGCCCTGTCCTTCCTCCTGTCCCTGTCCTGTCCCTTCCTCTCCCCCCTCCTGCCCCCCTCCTGTCCCCTGTCCCCTGCTTTCCCCTCCCCGCCGGCTCCCCGCTCTCGGCGCGGCCCGGGCGCTATCCCGGGCGTCTATATTCGCTCAATTAGAGAAATCGGCGGCGGAGATCGATCTTCCATCTGCAGTCACGCCAGCTTAGCAAATTAGATTCTTGTTTCGTGCAGGTGATTTGGTGACAGTTGGGGAATTAGAAGTAATAAGTTGTTGTGCGAGCCTGGGCCCCCGCCCGCGCCCGCGCGCGCCCCTCCCCGCCCCGGCCCGCGGCCGCGCCCGCCGCCGCCGCATCCCCCGCCGTAATTAGTGCTGCTGCCCTCCATGTGGGCTCGATTAAACCGTGATTTAGCCGAAAGAAATATAATTATGGCTGCAAATAAAATAATCAGCATTGAAGAGCGATTTCCTTAATGAGATGGAGCGGTTGCACGTCACGGAGTAAAGGGGTCTCATTAAGGGGTGGTAATGAGGCTTGGTGGCTGGTGCGGCGCCGCGGCCCCGCTCCCCGCAGCCCGCCGGCCCGGCCCGGCCCGGCCCGCAGCGCCCGCAGCGCCCGCAGCGCCGGCCCCCGGGCCGGGCCGGGCGCGCAAGGCGAGGCGGCGGCGGCCTCAGGGCCCAGCGCGCGGGCGCAGCCGCGTGTGCGCCGGGGGCTTCCCGGGGCCGGGGCGGAGGGCGGCGCTGCGGGGCAGCCGCGGGGCGCACGGCGGCGCGGGTGGGCGCTCGGGCGGGGCGGCGCGGGGGGCGCTCAGGGCAGGCTACCTACCCGGCCGGGTCCTGGGCTCGCCTCCTCTCCAGTCACTCTCCGACCTTTACTGAAGCGCTGGAAAACAACAACTCTGTTTTAACACCTTTTTTTTTTTTTAAAGGTCTCAAATATTCCAGAGGCGTCTCGAATGGGTTTCTCTGACCTTTCGGGCTTACGAACTCCTGGCCCGCACAAGGCCGGCGTCGGCGGCCGCACTGAGGCAGAGCGCGGGCAGCCGGAGGAGGAGGCCCGATCCCGGCCTCGCCGAAGCCCCTTGCTCAGTCAGCGCCTGCGGTGTCCCTGGCCCAGCCCTGCGGCCCAGCCCTGCGGCCCAGCCCTGCGGTGTCCCTGGCCCAGCCCTGCGGCCCAGCCCTGCGGCCCGCGGCGGCAGCCATTCGCACCCTGTGGGAGGCAGAGGCGCGCGGTGGTACCGAGCACGGTCTGAGCCCCTGCCGGCCTCGGGGGTATCTCCTTCCCACCTGGAAACGACTGGTTAACCAGCTTGGATACTGGCAGTCAAGAGGGCGCGAGGGAGGCAGGTTGCCTGGGTCCACGCGCTGACCCGGTGGGCCCAGCGCCGCAGCAAGCCGGAGGAGGCTGGAGGGTGCGCTCTCTCCCACCTCAGCCACTGAGGCCTCTCACCCTCCCCCACCCCAGATGGCACCTCCTGCAGCGTTTCCAGAACCGTCGGGGTGGGGGAGGGGCCACGCCTCTGTGAGACTCTGGGGAACATGGACCTGCTCCTATTAAACCTGTGTACTTGCAAACCACTGTAGGGGTCCGGGCCCCTCAGCGCGGCCAAGGCCCCTGTTTTGAGCCTCCATCGGTCTGTCTGTATCTCAGAAGAGCCGCATGGAGAAGCAGAAAGAATTCCCCTCGTGCAACTGAGACAACCGGTGGAAAGGGCTCATGACCCAAGGCCATGAGGCAGGTGTCGGGACGCCTGCTGGGGGCTGTGTGTGTGTGTGTGTGTGCAGGCCAGGGCCATTAAAATTCACAGGGACCACAGGGAGTGCAGGGTGATTAAAAGTCTGTCTTAAGCCCATCAAAGCCCCAAATCCAGAGCTTAGGCTAATTCTCTCATTCACTCCCAAAGGCATTCCACTGCAGCGGCTGCTGGGCTGCTCGGCTCTGGGCCAGCACTGGCCCCTCCCTGAGGGCTTTCCAGAGGTCCCCAGGTCACCAGGGGCGAGGCCCAAGGCTCCCCTGTGTGGTCTCCCCTGCCAGTGTCTCCCATGGGGCAGCTGAGGTCGGGACTAGTTCTCCCTGGCAGATCCCAAGTTGCAGTGCCTGGAAACAGACTGTCCCCACGGAGCAGGCACGCAAAAGCACCCGCGGCTGGTGGGGCCGCTCTGAAGGGCTGGGGGCCCCGGCTCCTTTATTGTGGTTCTCTCTTCCCTCTGGTGGCCCAAGATGGCTGCTCCAGCTCCTGCTGTCACCTCTGTGCTCTGGGAACCTGCGAAGGAGATAAGAGTAGGTGTCACTTCTTCAAAGGCCTCTGCTGCGTCCTCCTCCAGTGCGCTGTACCTACCTGCACAGAGAGAGAACTGTAGCCCTCCTGGTTCCACACGGCCCTCACAGGGCCTGCCCAGCCCCTCTCTCCCCAGTGTCTGCACTGGAAGACTGGCGTGTGCTGGGGGAGTGGGGGCAGACAGTGGGAGCGTAACATCCAGGCAGGGATGTTGGTTTCTCGGAGCAGAAGAGGGCGGCAAGGAAGCCTGGATTTGCTTCCAGATATGGTGTGTGGGAGGGGCCAGGAGTCAGACATGGGGGGGGGCTCGTCTGTTCATCCGCTGGCCACTCATTCATTCATTCATTCATTTATCACCTTGGCACTGGGCCAAGTGCAGGCTGCAGCCTGAGGATACAGCCTGAGGGTACAGCCTGAGGATACAGCCTGAGGGTACAGCCTGAGGGTACAGCCTGAGGACACAGCCTGAGGGTACAGCCTGAGGACACAGCCTGAGGGTACAGCCTGAGGGTACAGCCTGAGGCTACAGTCTGAGGACACAGCCTGAGGCTACAGCCTGAGGGTACAGCCCGAGGCTCTACAGCCTGAGGCTACAGTCTGAGGATACAGTCTGAGGATACAGCCTGAGGATACAGCCTGAGGGTACAGCCTGAGGGTACAGCCCGAGGACACAGCCTGAGGGTACAGCCTGAGGACACAGCCTGAGGGTACAGCCTGAGGGTACAGCCTGAGGCTACAGTCTGAGGACACAGCCTGAGGCTACAGCCTGAGGGTACAGCCTGAGGGTACAGCCCGAGGCTCTACAGCCTGAGGCTACAGCCTGAGGCTACAGTCTGAGGATACAGCCTGAGGATACAGCCTGAGGGTACAGCCTGAGGGTACAGCCCGAGGCTCTACAGCCTGAGGATACAGTCTGAGGCTCTACAGCCTGAGGATGCAGCCTGAGGATACAGCCTGAGGGTACAGCCTGAGGCTACAGCCTGAGGCTACAGCCTGAAGCTACAGCCTGAGGCTATAGCCTGAGGGTACAGCCTGAGGATACAGCCTGAGGACACAGCCTGAAGCTACAGCCTGAGGCTATAGCCTGAGGATACAGCCTGAGGATGCAGCCTGAGGATGCAGCCTGAGGATACAGCCTGAGGACACAGCCTGAGGATACAGCCTGAAGATACAGCCTGAGGATACAGCCTGAGGACACAGCCTGAGGATACAGCCTGAGGACACAGCCTGAGGACACAGCCTGAGGATACAGCCTGAGGATGCAGCCTGAGGATACAGCCTGAGGATACAGCCTGAGGATACAGCCTGAGGACACAGCCTGAGGACACAGCCTGAGGGTACAGCCTGAGGATACAGCCTGAGGATACAGTCTGAGGCTCTACAGCCTGAGGATACAGCCTGAGGACACAGCCTGAGGATACAGCCTGAGGATACAGCCTGAGGACACAGCCTGAGGATACAGCCTGAGGATACAGTCTGAAGATACAGCCTGAGGGCACAGCCTGAGGACACAGCCTGAGGCTCTACAGCCTGAGGATACAGCCTGAGGATACAGCCTGAGGCTACAGTGGGTCAGGCTTTCATAGTTGGCCAGGAAAAGGAGAAGCAAAGGTGAAGCAAGCAATGGAAAGTGATTTTCAGGGCTGTGGGGTAACACCCTGGCCTCGGGCCCTGGGGAGTGAAGGCCGGCTGAGAGGAGTCAGGACACAGGGCCACCAGCGTCCCCTACAAGAGTGTCTCTCCAGGTCCCAACCCCCCGCGGGCTATGCCCTCTAAACCCCGGACGCCGTCTCTGCAGAGAAAATGCCTTGTGAAGGTCAGGGGGATTTGATTCAGTCCACATTTGTGGGTTCTGAGCCTAAGACAGCAGCGCGCAACGGCATGTAACTGAGCATAGCAAACTTGGGGTTGTTGAGTTTTAGGAAACGCAGAGTGATTCTCCTCAAGGCCAGACTCAGACTTGGAGGGTTTCAGCACAGAGGACAAGTGCCGCGGGGCCACGTGCTTGGTCTACACCGTCCAGGAAGGCCACGGACGGCAGAAATGGCCTGGGGGACAAGCTACAGTCTTCGCCGTGGCTAAAAGAAACCAACAGCAAAACCCAGCCTCACGGAAGCTGATCTCTTTATTTATTTATTTTATTTATTTATTTGTTTATTTATTTTGTTTGTTTATTTATTTATTTATTTATTTATCTTTTGACAGGCAGAGTGGACAGTGAGAGAGAGAGAGACAGAGAGAAAGGTCTTCCTTTGCCGTTGGTTCACCCTCCAATGGCCGCCGTGGCCAGTGTACCGCGCCAATCCGAAGGCAGGAGCCAGGTGCTTCTCCTGGTCTCCCATGGGGTGCAGGGCCCAAGCACTTGGGCCATCCTCCACTGCACTCCCTGGCCACAGCAGAAAGCTGGCCTGGAAGAGGAGCAACCGGAACAGAATCCGGCACCCCAACCGAGACTAGAACCCGGGGTGCCGGCACCGCAAGGCGGAGGATTAGCCTAGTGAGCCGCGGCGCCAGCAGAAGCTGATCTCTGTGTCCCATTGCAGTGTGGGTACAGGAAGCCTCGGGGACCTGGCGCCTCTGTCTGGCTCCGGCCCCGGGCTGCCCGCCGTGGGCCACTGGGTGTCCCCATCAGGCCAGCTCCAGCCAGCAGAAAGGGAGTGTTCCTCCTGCTGGGAAAGTGTGGTCCGTGCTCACACCCCACCCCCAGAAGGCTGTGGCGGTCGGCACGTCCCAAGTAACGGGGGACAGGGAAGGGGCCAGGAGCAGTCGGGGGGCCCCGAGGGGCCCTTTGCTTGCTCAGAGCGTCCAGGGTAGCACGTGAAAGAGGCTGCAGGACACTGCGGGGCCACGCGTGCTGCGCTCTTCTGTGGGTTCCTTCACTCCAGCTCCTGGGGTACGCAGCTCTGCTACACCCTTGGACGTGCGCGCTGGCCCCTGGTCACCTCCGCGACTACACAGGGCCTTTACCGACGGTACCGGGACAGGGAAAGAACAAGCAGAGAACACAGGGACGGGGAAAGTCCCCGCTCAGCGTCAGCCCTTCCTCTCCCAGCTCAGTCCCAGGGCACCGTCAAGCCCTGCTCCAGGCTCCCTGCTCCATTTAACATTTGGCCTCTAGGAAATACCTGCAGTGCCCCCTACCCGGGTGGGAAACAGCCTCTGCCCTGGACCACCCCCCACTGCAGCCCCCAGAGCCTGCTCTGCCCCCAGGACCCTAGGGGCCCAAGGGACCGCGCTGCTCTGTCAGGCCAGAGGGCAGCTGGCGGTGCTGAGACACAGTGGGGCCTGGGCCGCTGGCCGAGGGTGACTGTGCACCTGAGAGGCCCTTGCCGTGCTGGACACGGCTGGTGGGAGGAAGGGCAGAGCAAACCCAGAGCATGGGTGGCAGGCCAAAAATAGAAGCCTGACCTTGAACTTCCTGGGCATTATGAAGATGTACTTGCTAAAGTAAGAAGATGGGACACATTTCATGTAATAATTTATAATGTATAATTTACAATGATTTAATTATTTGAATATACAGATGTACAAAATGACTTCAAAAATTCATAGAAATGGTGCAAAATTATACAAGTGCATAGTTCTTTTTACCAGTGTGCATTTTTCCTGAACTCTTGAAGAACAAGTATGCACTGATTCCTATTATTCTACACCAAGATAGAGTTATCACTGAATTCTATTTTTCTGTGGGTATTTTCAAGGGCCCACGCACAGTGTGTGACTTCTTGCCCAGGCTGGAAACAACAGGGGTGGGACTGGGGACTGGCTGTCTTGCCGTGGGTTTTTTTTTGTTTTTTTGTTTTGTTTTTTTTTTGTTTTGTTTTGTTTTTTTTTTTGGACAGGCAGAGTTAGTGAGAGAGACAGAGAGAAAGGTCTTCCTTTGCCGTTGGTTCACCCTCCAATGGCCACCGCGGCCGGTGCACCGCGCTGATCCGAAGGCAGGAGCCAGGTGCTTCTCCTGGTCTCCCATGGGGTGCAGGGCCCAAGCACTTGGGCCATCCTCCACTGCACTCCCGGGTCACAGCAGAGAGCTGGCCTGGAAGAGGGGCAACCGGGACAGAATCCGGCACCCTGACCTGGACTAGAACCCGGTGTGCCGGCGCCGCAGGCGGAGGATGAGCCTAGTGAGCTCGGCGCCGGCCACTGCCGTGTGTTTTAACGTCTAAAGCAACTCTGTGAGATTTCCCCTGCGGCGCACACCGCTCACTTCCTGCCTGCGAAGTCACCCGTGAGGGGACCCTCATCCTCAGGTGGGAGCCGGCACTCAGCTGCGTCCGGAGGCCCCCACTCTGAGGGGACGCCAGCAGTGACCCCTGGGGAGGCTCTCGTCTCCCGGTGACACAGCAGCGACTCCACGAGGCGGCCACGTTCTGTGGCGTGTGTGAGCCGTCACACCCCAGCCGCTGTGCCGACCGCGCTGTGGAGGCCTGGCTTTCGGCGGGGGCGAGCCCTCCCCGCGCGTAGGTGCTGCACTGTGACGTGGAGGCCCTGACACCCCTGTGAGGTCAGCATCTCAGAGAGGAGCCCTCGGGGCCACCTGTGCCGACCTGAGGAGGCTTGGCCCTCTAGTGCATGCCAGCTGTGTCGCCATGAGGGGCCTCACCCTAGGGGGTGTGACAGGGACCCCGTGAGGGTCACTTGGGGGGGGAGCAGTGTCCCCATGAGGGGCCTAACCCTAGGGGGTGTGACAGGGACCCCGTGAGGGCCTCACTTGGGGGGGGGAGCAGGGACCCCGTGAGGGCCTCACCCTAGGGGGTGTGACAGGGACCCCGTGAGGGCTTCACTCAGTGGGGGAGCAGGGACCCCGTGAGGGCCTCACTCATGGGGGGAAGCAGGGACCCCATGAGGGCCTCACTCATGGGGGGGAGCAGGGACACTGTGAGGGCCTCACTCATCGGGGGGAGCAGGGACCCCGTGAGGGCCTCATTCGGGGGGGGGAGCAGGGACCCCATGAGGCCCTCACTCGGCGGGGGGAGCAGGGACCCCATGAGGGCCTCACTCGGGGGGGGGCAGGGACCCCATGAGGGCCTCACTCAGGGGGGAGCAGGGACCCCGTGAGGCCCTCACTCGGGGTGGGGAGCAGGGACCCCATGAGGGCCTCACTCGGTGGGGGGGCAGAGACCCCGTGAGGGCCTCACTCGGGGTGGGAGCAGGGACCCAGTGAGGGCCTCACTCTGGGGGGGGGGGCAGGGACCCCGTGAGGGCCTTACTCGGGGGGAGCAGGGACCCCGTGAGGCCTCAGCTATGGGCGGAAGTGAGCAGAAATGGCAGGAGCTGCCCCAGCTGTCCCTCTGTGGACAGTGCCGTGGCTGCGGTCCCCAGGCCGTGCGCAGTGTGGTGTGTGAGCCGGTGTGGCTGCAGGGTGCTGCTTTCTCTCAAGGCCAGGGAACCCCCAGACTCCCCGCATCAGCGAGCCCCCAGACTCCCCGCATCAGCGAGCCCTGGGCGGGCGGCTCTGTCCCAGGCCTGCCTATGGGACTCTGCCCGATGCCACCTCCAGTGACAGGCGAGCTTTCTCCCAGGGTTCCCCGGTGCGGCGGGGCACACAGGACCGAGAGGCACAGTGGGCTGTGTTTCTGCACCACGGAAGGGAGGAAGTGAGAACCCTCCTCTCTCCCATCCCAGCACTCTCTGGGCGTGGCTGAGCTCCGAGGCCGAAGCCGCTGGTGCCCTGGGCGCGGGGCGAGGGGACGGAGTGGGCGAGACGTCAGCCCTCTGGGGCGTCTCCTGTGACCGGTGCTGTCACCATTTCCACACAGCTGCGGGTTGTGAGTGGCAGCCGGCACTCAACAGGCACTTAGCGCATCTTCACTAACACCATTAGGCCACTTGGCACCACCAGGACGAGAAGGCCATGGTTTCTGTTGTCTTATTCTTGGGTAATTGATAAAAATAATTGCAGAGCTTTCAACATTTTGCAGCGATTCGCTAAAACCATCCCCTCCAAGCCCTTCCCACGTTGACAAACTCATTCCCATGGAAATGTCAGGACCTGAGGAATGGCAGGGAGGGAAGCCAATGAAAGCAGCTAACGCGCTCACATTATCTCCGCGCGCCGGCCCATCTAGCCGTTCTGAGTGAGCTATGTAAATTAATTGCACTTTTTAATTAGGTGGTCTTTCAGCTTGCATACTGGAGTTTACCACTGATTACCACGAGGCGGGAGGTCACTCGATTGGTATGGGAAGCAAGAGGCCTTTTTCATTGAACTGAAACACGGAACAGTTAACGCTCAGGGGAAAAATCCTGTAAAATGCACGCCAGTTCTCAAAATTCCAGCTGCACAGCTCTTGCTCATTTTTTTTTCTGACTTAAATCCCCGTCTGCGGCGCACTGGGGGCTCTCTTTATAAATATCAGAATGACTTCTAGCCCCCCAGCGGCTATGACAATGGAGCAGCTCACAAGCCTGGATTCTGCGCCCCTGAAGCCGGGGGAGGAGCGCCCACCCGTTTATTAGTCACGTTAAACGCCATTTAATTGCCAGTGCAGCTGTTTCCAGATGTGGCTTTATTTTGCTTCTGCCAGCTAGTCTGTGATTTCCATTAACTTCATCATTAAGCACTGCGCCGCATGCCGGCAGAGCGGTGACCGTGGGAGCACACGGCGTCGCCGTCGGTGAACGTCGCAGAGACACTTCACAGCTCTTGCCCTCGTCTAATCTTGCACTGAGCCTGAAAATCCCAGCCTCACCCTGTGCCACATCCTCCTGCCAGTGCTGTCCCACAGTGCAAGACGCACCTGCTGATCTAATGTAGGCCTGGGAAAAATCAGGACGGCTCACTGCGAACCACAGAGGGACTAGACGTCTCCCCGTCTCCCCGGGGAAGAGTCCTCTCCCCCGCCCCCGCCTCTGGCTCAGAGGCCGGATTCCCCTGTGGGCACACCCGCAGCACCCCGACCTGGGGCTCCCGTGAATCTAGCCAGTCACACCTGGGCCAAGGGCTATGCTCCCATGAGCCGGCCTGCCCCCCTCCCCACAGGGCTGGGCACTGTTCAGTCTCTGTCTATCACACACAGCCTGCAGGGAAGTGTGAGAGGTGCAGGCCCGGCCCACTGCCGAGAGCTCGATGCCATGGGCAGCCCCTCACTTCCCGCAGGCATCAGCTCCCTCCAAGGCTGCCTGCCGGAGCCGGAAGCCGTAGCACTTCCCACGCCTGCATCTGTGCCTGAGAGGACTTGACTGGGTGCTCCTCATTCTTCCTTTTAAAATGTATTCATTTATGTATTTGAAAGGCAGAGTGACACACGCAGAGAGAAACCTCCCATCCATTGGGTCACTGCCTAAATGGCCCTACCAGCCAGTGTGTGCCAGGCAGAAGCCCCGGAGACCAGAACGCCACCGGGTCTCCCACAGGGCTGGCAGGGACCCAGGCCCCCGAGCCCTCATCCTCATCGCCTGCCTCAGCAGGAAGCTGGACCAGAAGTGGGGCAGCCAGGACTCAACGGGTGCTCTGGTTCAGGGTGCAGGTGTCCGAAGCGGCACCACAGTGCCAGGCCCTCCCACGCCCCTCCTCGATCCCAGCACCAGTGACCGAATGCTGTAAAAGCACAGTAAGTATTCATCCAATTTGTCAGGGCCCAAGCCTGGGGGCGTGGGAGGGGACACGGAGCCTGGATCCTGGCGGCTTCCGCAGTGGGGCACCTGTCTGCCCCGCACCTGCTGGAGCAGCACCCTCGGCCGGGCCCACGCTCCGTGCCCACCCGCGGGGCGCTGAGTGTGCTCGCCTGTGTTCCTGGCCTCCGGGCATTTCTGCCGACTCCCGCCCCACCCAGAGCCGCCCCGCTCCTGCCTCCCGCCTGCTTTTCTGTGACTCCAGCTCTAGCTCAGCCGTGGTTTGCCAAATCCTGGATTCACTTCATGTTCTTACTGTCTGTGTTCTCGACTCTCTGGCCTCCGGGGCTTGGCTGACTGGAGCACAGCTGCCCCTCCCAGGGCTGGCCATATGCCGGAGGCCATGCGCCTCCCCTTCCGGGCAGCGTGCCTGCCATGAGGGACCTAACCAGAGTGCTGGCGGGGAACAGCCTCGTGTCCAGCTTTTACACTCCAAGGGACAGTAGCCTTCTGGACAACTAAGGCCCCCAGAGCCCAGAGCTGTCCATTAGCCCAGCTCTCCAGTCCCAAGCCTGCTCAGCGGCAGGCCCCGCTGGCCTGCTCCTTCCCCGGGCGGGCACAGCCGAGGCTCCGGCCCAGGCTTACCCCTCGCTGCTCCTGCCTCCCGCCCACGCCCGGTGCTCCGCCATGGCCCGGCCCTGTGTGTGGGACCACAGGGCGCCACGGGTCTCCAGCTCTGTCGGAGCACCACACCTGAATGAAACCAGCGTTGTAAAAGAACCCCCAGAGCGTTCCCCTGCCCTGTTTCCGCCTCCCGTCGCACACAGCCAGACCCGGGGCAGAGGCCTGGGGTCTCGTTCCTGTTCTGTCTTCAGCACTGCCCTTGGCCATTTGCTGGTCGTGGGTTCTAAGTGGTCACTGCCTCTCTGGATGGCTTAGAAAAGCTTCCTTTTGCAGAAGGTCTTGGCCAGGCGTGCACGGTTGGATGGTACGGATGATGCCATTCAGGGATAAACGCCCAAGCTGACCACGACCTGGGCCCACGATCCCTGGGGCGTTCAAGCCGAACGGAGCCTGGGGAAGCATCTCCAGACAGGACTCTGGTCTCCTCCTGTGACCCAGAGAGGCAAAGTGACCACTCAAGGCGCCAGGGAGCCCACGGCACGCAAAGCTGCCGATTGTGGCCTCGAGTGACAGTTCTCTGCTGTGCCCTCCACGCGGGAGGCCTTCAGAAAGCAGAGAGAAACTGGCGCCCAGGGCAGAGCCGGGGTTTCCAGTCGCAGATGAGGCCCTGGGCTACCAGGCCAACAGCCCACTAAAGACACCGTCGTTGCACTCGACGTGATGCCAAGGCCCACCAGGACAGGGCGCGAGCAGCAGCCGGCCACACACAGTGGAAGGAGCAGCCGCAGATGCGCCGTCCAGGGGCGGATACAGCTAAGCGCGGACACCGGAGTCTGCAGGGGGCCACCCCTCCTATCCTGAGCCCCCCGTCGGCTGGCAGGACTACCCCAGCTCTGCCCGCAAATGTTCCCTGGGGAAACTGAGCCCCAGGATCTGGATTGGGGACGTCCCAGAGAGCCCAAGAGGAGCAGGTGCTTGGAGCAGTGACAGAAGTGGACGCCTGGCGCCCGGTCTCCCTCCCAACCCCCAAATGCAAGGCCCCGGCCCAGTGTCCTTCTCTGACAGAAAGAAAAGTGAGTGAGAGAGAGAGAGAGAGAGAGGGAGAGGGAGAGAGCCTGCTCACTCCTCAGTCTGTCGCTGGGGCAGCTGCGCGGGTGGCCTCTCAGAGCGGTGGGGAGGGGACTCTGGGCTGGGCTGGGGGCAGCCAGGCACGCAGTGCCTCGGCGAGTCTAGCTGGGGCCTCTTTGCTCCTCCCTCCCTCCCGCTCCCTCTCCCCTTCCTCTCTTTCTTCACAGGGGGCAAATGTGGAGAGCAGAGAAGCAGTGGGCACGGGGGCACAGCCTCCAAGGTGAAAGACGAGTCGGAGCCCGGAGAAGGGGGAAGCCGAGGACGGAACGCAGTGTCGGGACGGCGGGGGAGATCAGCTCAGCTCCCGACACTGGAAACGCACAGCGCAGTGGGCGGACTGGACGGGCTGTGCGCACGGCGGCTGACACGGCCGGGGACACCCACGTCCCGCAGCGCGGCGCCTGACACGGCCGGGGACACCCACGTCCCGCAGCGCGGCGCCCGGTTGTGTCCGGTCCTGCTTCCCACTCCGCTTCCTGTGAATGTGCAGTCTGGGGGGCAGCAGCGATGGCGGAAGGCCGGCCCCGGCACCCTGGTGGGATGGCTCGACTGAGTGTGGGGCTCCTGGCATCAGCCTGGCCCAGCCTTAGCTGTTGCGGGCATTTGGGGAGTGGAGCAGCAGACAGAAGCTCTGTCTGCCTCTCTCGCAGTTTCTCTGCCTTTCAGATAAAGATACATCAGTCAGTCAGTACACAAGTATAGGAATAGCTGTTTGTTTTATAAGAGGTGGAGGGGCAGGTGCTGTAAAGCCCCCACCTGCAGTGCCAGCATCCCATGTGGGCGCCGGTTCGAGTCCCGCCAGCTCTGCTTCCAGTCCAGCTCTCTGCTGTGGCCTGGGAAGGCAGTGGAAGATGGCCCAAGTCCTTGGGCCCCTGCACCTGCGTGGGAGACCTAGAGGAAGCTCCTGGCTCCTGGCCGTGGATTGGCGCAGCTCCGTCCGGTGTGGCCACCTGGGGAGTGGACCAGTGGATGGAGGACCTCTCTCCGTGCCTTTCAAATAAAATAAATCTTAAAAAAAAAGAAAGGTGGAATTAATAACATTTTTCAGAAAACAGAGCAATACGGATGGAAAGCAGAACAGAGAAGTGTGGCGAGGGCCACTCTGCGGGCTGCACCTGTAATTCATTTCTCCTGGCGGCCGCATCACACAGGCCAGGCCGGACAGGAACAGCCGCCTGACTCCTCCATTGCACCTGACCTGATACATGCAGGGTGCTGTCACTGGAACACATCCGTTTAAAACTACTAATAAAATATGAGGACAGCTCAGAGTTCTTGGAAGCATGTACTAGGAAGAAAAAGTATGCAGGGACTGTTGTTGGCAGTAAAATGAACTTATTTCTGTTTTCCATGAACTTTTCCAATCCTTGTGTCATACTAAATCACACGGCTGGCACCGTGGCTCACTAGGCTAATCCTCCGCCTACAGCGCCGGCACACCGGGTTCTAGTCCCAGTCGGGGTGCTGGATTCTGTCCTGGTTGCCCCTCTTCCAGTCCAGCTCTCTGCTGTGGCCCGGGAGTGCAGTGGAGGATGGCCCAAGTGCTTGGACCCTGCACCCGCATGGGAGACCAGGAGAAGCACCTGGCTCCTGCCTTTGGATCAGCGAGATGTGCTGGGCGTAGTGGCCATTTGAGGGGTGAACCAATGGAAGGAAGACCTTTCTCTCTGTCTCTCTCTAACTCTACCTGTCAAAAAAAAAAAAAATCACACACAGTTTGGATAATCCTCACTTCAAGTCTTTTTTTTTTTTTTTTGAGACTTATTTATGTGAAAGGCAGAGTTATAGACAGAGGGAGAGGGAGGGCGAGAGAGAGAGAGAGAGAGAAAGAGAGAGAGAGAGAGAGAGAGATCTTCCACCTGCTGGTTCACTCCCCAAATGGACACTGTGGCCGGGGTCGGGCAAGGCCGAAGCCAGGAACCTGGAACTCCATCTGGGTCTCCCAGGTGGGTGCACTTGGGCCATCGCCCACCACCTCCAAAGGCACATCAGCAGGGAGCTGGATCGGAAGTGGAGCAGCCGGGATGGAACTGGCACGGAGGGTGTCACAGATGGGGGCTGCTCCACGCCAGCCTTCGTCTCCAGGGGGGACGGGGCCGTCCTGTCAGACAGGACACACGGTCCAGTACCTGAGAAGTGGCGTTCCACAAAGAACAAAACAGGGAGCACGAGACGCGGGAGGCAGACAGCTCGACATGCGGCGAGCCGGAGGGCATCTCCCAGGACAGGGGTGGCCCACAGCTGCCGGCTCTCAGTGGGGCTGCAACGGGAGGCCACAAAACCCCCCAACTACCAGAAACACATTTCAAAGCTTGGAAAACCAACCTGCTGGTGTTAAGCAGATTTGCCGAAACATTTGGGGAGAGTTGGTGATGGATTTACGGACAAATAATGCACAAATATTGGGGCTATCACTGAAGAGGAGGAAGACCGCGCGGGGAAGCCTAATGAGTACCAGGTCGCCGAGCACTGCAAGCCAGCAAGCGGCGCCGGCGCCAGCACAGGCAGTCAGCGCCCGCTGCTGGGCCCGGGGAGCCCAGGGCCAGGCCGGGCAAGTTTGCAGCTCAGGAAGGGGGACCCCGGGACAGAGACGGAAGCTACCCACGCCTGTGGGTGCACACGGCGAGCAGGCACCCGTCCACTGGGATTGCGAGCTTCTCATGCGTGTGCTTTTAACGGTTCTGTCCACGTTCACGGAGAACAAAGCGACAGCCATGTGAGCAGTGATGCAGGAAGCACGGGGTGAGCCGAGTCAGGAGCGACAGACGCGGACCTCCCAGGGGGACCAGGCAGGCAGGGCTGGCGGAGGACTCAGGCTCAGCCTGCAGACTGTCATGGTGTCTAGTCTGGCCCCCACTCCTCCCCAGTGTGTGGGTGTGGGGAGACGGTTATGTAACAGATGTCTGCCACCCTCGGGGCTCCTTTCCGTTTCTGACTGCTCGGGCTGCCGAAGCTGGTAGCCGTGCTGTAGGATCTGGAGCCGGGAGAATCTCAGTCTCCAGTTCTGCAGCCCCAGACACGGTGTGCCCCTGTGCCCACCTCAAGTTGCATCCTAGGTGCGGCACCACTCTGCGTGGGCAGGCTCTGCAAGGCCCTGCCGGCCCAGTCCCCTCACAGCCCAGCGAGACCGTGTGGCTGGGCTAAGCCAGGTTGCCCTTCAGCCACGTGTGGGGATGAGCCCAGACCCCTGCAGACCCAGCCATCAGGAGCGGTTTTGCTCATCCCCCGGGAACACACGATGCGTGGATGCTGCGGGGTCGCCATCGGCCCGCTGGCGCCGCTCTGGCTTCACAGATGAGAGAGAGACCCCGGCTGCAGCAAGGCCGTGCCTGCCAGCGTGGCCGCCGCCATCTTGATACCAGGGTCATGGCACGGTGACAACGTGGAAGCCAGAAGGGAAGCAGCCGCCAGCCTCTCTCTCCGGAGCCGTGCTGGTGCCCAGGAGAGCTTGCGGGCGTCTGCTGTGGGCCGGGAGGACCTGAGACTGCAGCACCAGCTCTGCACTTCTCAGCCTCGGGGCAGGGAGCTCAGCAGGTGGCACGTCCTGGTGTGGAGACACTACCTACAGCGTCTACCTACAGCGTCCGAGGTCACAGCTCATCAGGGATGGCGCGGGGCAGGGGCAGCGGCAGGGGCACCGTGGGGCCCAAGCTCTTCACTCAGTGCTGCGCACTCTGTGCCCCCACGCAGCCCAGCCCCCGCTGGCTGAGGGCAGAGGGCCCCTCCCTCACGCATCCTTCTCTTCCCACTGCCTCGCACGCCAGGGCGCTGGGGACACGGCACACAGGGCCACGCTGCTGCTCTAGGAGGTCGAGGTTGCCTAGTGGCCGTCTCATGTTTTAAAAATTTTTGAGACAGAGCTGCCGACCTCTGGTTCACTCCCAAGCTGCCCGCAGCAGCTGGGGCTGGAGACGTGAGTGGCAGGGGCTCAGCCGTGAGCCATTCCCGAAGCTGCAGTCGGAGCAGGTCAGGCTGGTGGCGGGGCTCCCACTCCCGGACCCCCCACCCAGATGCACGGCGCTTTCCTGCTCACAGCGCTCCTTCGGGGCTCCCCTGCCCCTCCTCTCCGAGGCCTTCCTGGCAAACGCCAGCCCGTCTGGAACTCTTAGCCTCCAGCCTTCAGCCCCCCCCCCCCCCCCACAGCCCCTCTCGCCGGCCCAGCACTCCCCAGAGCCGCATGCGGGCCCCTCTCCCGAGGGAGGGAGGCACCCTAACTCTGCAAGGGAGCTGCCAATTACAGCAAGGAAGGGGGCACGGGACTTCCTGGTGGCGGCCAGCCAGGCCAGATCCCGCAGTGCCCGGGAGGGTGGGCGGAGCCTCCCTCAGTCCCGCCGAGGCCGCGGGCTGAGCTGCCCCACATCCTTTCTTCAAAGCAGCTACACTGAGCAAGGCCGACACGGCAGAGGCGCGTGTGTTTCTAGAGTGTAGGATTTGGTCCCCTGCGCAGTGTGCCGAAGCTCTAAGACGCCCAGGCCACGATGAGAACAGCGACCCTCTTCACTCTCCAAAGTCCCTCACATCCCTTGCCTAGCACCGGGCAGCCACCAGTCGGCAAAGAAGCCAGCCAGCCTGCCACACGGGTCTCCTCGGGAATGCAACCCAAGTCACTGAACATCCGCACACAGGACGCACAGGAGACAGACAGCTCAGGACACGGGAGGAGAGAGCTCAGGACATGGATAGAGGAGACACAGCTCAGGACACGGGAGGAGAGACACAGCTCAGGACACGGGAGGACACAGCTCAGGACACGGGAGGAGACACAGCTCAGGACACGGGAGGACACAGCTCAGGACACGGGAGGAGACACAGCTCAGGACACGGGAGGACACAGCTCAGGACACGGGAGGAGACACACAGCTCAGGACACGGGAGGACACAGCTCAGGACACGGGAGGACACAGCTCAGGACACGGGAGGAGACACACAGCTCGGGACATGGATAGAGACACAGCTCAGGACATGGGAGGAGACACATAGCTCAGTACACAGGAGGAGAGACACAGCTCAGGACATGGAAGGAGACGCACAGCTCGGGACGTGGAAGCAGCAGACAGCTGTAGGCCGTCAAAGGCGCTGGCTCTTCCCAGCGGCACACTCTGGCTGGGCCTATCTATTGAACCAAATGGAATCAGCTCCTGGTAACTTTCTGAATCAGAGAGCTCCAACTTCGATGAGTTCCTGGGTGATCTGAACAAACACGGGGAGTGAAATTCCAGCAGCCCTTTAACCCTGCATCTGAGAATGAAGAGGGACCCTATGACTGAGCCCAGGCGGCCAGCATTGCCCGACACCAGAACCACTACAGGGCGACTCTAAGAGAAGTGCAGAACCTCCTAGGAACACAGGCGTATAAACACCCCAACAGAACACAGGCAGAGTGAACCCACCACAAAACAATACAGCAAAAATTATGCACTGCAAACATGTGGGGTTCCTCTCAGGTATGTAGGCTGGTTCAGCACCTGAAAATCCATTCCTGTAATGCATCCCAACAGGCGAAAACAAGAACCCACCTGACCAAGATCAAGAGATGCAGAGGCCGGCGCCGCGGCTCACCAGGCTAATCCTCCGCCTTGCGGCGCTGGCACACCAGGTTCTAGTCCCGGTCGGGGCACCGGATTCTGTTCCGGTTGCCCCTCTTCCAGGCCAGCTCTCTGCTGTGGCCAGGGAGTGCAGTGGAGGATGGCCCAAGTGCTTGGGCCCTGCACCCCATGGGAGACCAGGAAGAAGCACCTGACTCCTGGCTTCGGATCAGTGCAGTGCGCCGGTCGCGGCGGCCATTGGAGGGTGAACCAACAGCAAAGGAAGACCTTTCTCTCTGTCTCTCTCTCTCACTGTCCACTCTGCCTGTCAAAAAAAAAAAAAAAAAAAAAAAGAGAGAGATGCAGAAATAGCACGTAACAAAATTCAACACCCGTCCAGGACGGAAACTCTCAGCGAGCCAGGAGTGGGGAATTTGCTCCGGTTGATACAGAATTCTGGAACATTCCTGCAGCCCGCATCGTCCTTATGGGCGAGACGCTCGAAGCTCTCCCGCAAGCACCAGACCAGGGCCAGGAAGCTCCCCGATCTGTACTGCCGCCACCGCCAAGCATTTAGACGGAAGGACACAAGCTACACAGGCCGGAGAGGAAGGGACACAGCAGTCTCTCTTCTACGTGCAGGTGCCTGCACCTGGCTCCTGCAGAAGTCAGCCCCGTCCCGTCCGCCACACAGAAACACAGCTTCGGTGACGCCGCACCCCTCAACAACAGGGTGATCAGGAGTAAATCTAACAAGATGCGTACAGGATCTGGGGAGGAAGCTGCAGACCACGGAGGAGTAAGGTCAACGGGCTACGTACATGCAGGCAGTCCACGTGCCCAATTGGAAAGACTGGATTCTGTCAAGGTACCAGCTGGCCCCAGTTTGATCCACAGATTCAATAGATCACAAGCTACTTTGTGGGAACAGTCTGAGGTTCATGGGGCAACAACACGCTGCGGAGGGAGCTGGTCCCCTCAGCCGGCCCCACCCAGCTCCCAGACTTACCGTCCCCCCGCGGGGATCAGGACAGTGCTGCGGGTGGAGCAACAGGCCGCCGACTGCAGCCGCTGCCACTTGACAAAGGAGCATGGGCAGACAGCGAGGCGCGGCGAGTTCTTGAGCTGTGACTCCAGACACAACTGTTACAGAGAGACAGGAACAGACACAGACATCTTCCACCCACTGGTTCACTCCCCAAGCAGCCTGCACCAGGCCAAAGCAAGGAGCCTGGAACTCCATCCGGGTCTCCCACGCGGGTGCAGGGGCCCAAGGACTTGGGCCGTCTTCCACTGCTTCCCCAGGCCGTAGCAGAGAGCTGGATGGGAAGTGGAGCAGCTGGAATGGAGGCGGCACTCATACGGGATGCCAGCATTGCAAGCGGGAGGCTTAACCTATGCCGCAATACTGGCCCCTTATTATTTTTTCAAAGATTCGCTTATCTGAAAGGCAGAGTGACAGAGAGAGAGGGAGGGATTTTCCATCTGCTGGTTCATGCCCACAGGGCTGGGCCAGGCTGAAGCCAGAAGTCGGGAGCTTCATCTGGGTCTCCCACGTGGGTGCAGGGCCCACGCACTGGGGCCATCTCCCGCCGCTTCCTTAGGTGCATTAGCAGGGAGCGGGATCGGAAGCACAGCAGGGACTTGGACCGGCAGTCTGACATGACGCCAGCGTCACCCACTGCCCACAGGCCGGCCTCTCCGACCTGTGAACGCTGGCTTTGTGAAGGGCTGCCAAGTCCCAACAGCAGTATTGCAGTTCTCCTTGCCCTGCACCCCCACCGCCAAGAATCCGTCCCAGCGCTGTCACTCTGTCAGTGCCCAGTGTTGTCTGTCACCTGAGCTCCCAACGTTGCGCAAGTCTTCGACTCATCTGAAATTTACTTTGGTGTGAGAGGCGAAACGGAGGCTTTTCCCAAATGGCCAGTTGTCGATAATCTTTCCTTCACCAGGCGCTGTAAGTGGCCTTTATCACAACTCAGACACACATCTACAAACTCAAATATCTACACACATGTATACACACACACATCTATACACTCACACACCCGCATACACACCTACACATTCTACACACACGTATACACTCACACACCCGCATACACACCTACACATTCTACACACATGTATACACACACACATCTATACACTCATACACCCGCATACACACCTACACATTCTACACACATGTATACACACACACATATACACTCACACACCCGCATACACACCTACACATTCTACACACAGGTATACACACACACATCTATACACTCACACACCCGCATACACACCTACACATTCTACACACGTATACACTCACACAATCTATACACTCACACACCCGCATACACACCTACACATTCTACACACATGTATACACACACACATATACACTCACACACCCGCATACACACCTACACATTCTACACACATGTATACACACACACATCTATACACTCATACACCCGCATACACACCTACACATTCTACACACATGTATACACACACACATCTATACACTCATACACCCGCATACACACCTACACATTCTACACACATGTATACATACACACATATACACTCACACACCCGCATACACACCTACACATTCTACATACATGTATACACACACATACACTCACACACCCGCATACACACCTACACATTCTACATACATGTATACACACACACATATACTCACACACCCGCATACACACCTACACATTCTACACACGTATACACTCACACACACCCGCATACACACCTTCACATTCACATTCTACACACGTATACACACAACACTCACATCTCTCTACACAAATGCTTACACATGTATCCACACATACTCATATCTAGATACATACGTCTACACTCAACACACCTACTTACTCAAATATCTATACATACGAATCCACACAGATACACGATCTACACACACACGCATGTACATACTCAAATATCTAAACACATGTATCCACACACACACACTCACACACCTTTCTATACAAATATCTAAACATGTGTAACCACACATACCCACATCTACATCAGACACCTATGTACATACTCAAATATCTACTGTGTGTAGACAGATACTGTCACATGTATCCACACACACACACACCTTTCTATACAAATATCTAAACACGTGTATCCACACATGCCCACATCTACATCAGACACCTACGTACATACTCACACAAATATCTACTGTGTGTAGACAAATACTGTCACATGTATCCACACACACACACTCACACACATGCCTATCTGCACACACCTGTGTACATGCTCACCCAACTATCCACACACACACACACACACACGTCTACACTCGCACACCCAGACCTTCCGTTCTCTGACGTCAGGCTGCCTCCCCGGAACCTAGGACGTGAGAGCCAGCCGGACCGCTCCCCGCCAGCCGGTCCTGCCTGTTCCAGAGCGTCCCGAAGTGGGTTTTAGAAGCGCTCCCGCAGACGCACCCTTCAGCCCTGCCCGCTCCTCCCGGCCTTCACAGACGGACACAGGGCCCGCCACACTCGGCGCTGTCAGCCCCCCATGACAATCCAAGTCACTCCCAGAATGTCTTCTGACTCGGAGCGGGAGGCCTCCAGTCCTTCGTACCCGGTAACTGCAGACAGACAGAAAAGCTTTTGGGGTCTACACACCACGGGACGTGCAGGGAAGAACCACGTGGGCAGCTCGAAACACGCGTGTCGTCTCTCCGAGGGCTCTCAGCACAACCTGCTCAGCTTCCTCTCAGCTTCTGGGGTCAAAGCAGTGCTGCGGCGGCCGCCCGGCTCCTGCTCTGTGCTGCCCGTGACCCGTCCGCACTGCCTTCTGGTCAGAGCGGCACTGTGCGGGCTACACACCCACCCCACCCGCAGGACTACCTGTGGTCCGAGGAGCCCTCTGCAAACACGGCCCGCCCCGAGGCAGCTGGTGACATAGCTCCATCCCGGACAGCTCTACATACTTCCTAAGTGTCCACTTTGATTTCCTCATTGCTTTTAATTATTTCCCAACGACTCTCCTGTGTGTTTCTGGCTCGGATCTTATCATTTTCATGACATGCAGACACCTCTTTTCCCATACTCACTTCTACTTCATCCTCTCATCTCATCTCACTGGGCAGTACTTTATCATACCCAGCCAACAGGTATTCTTTACAATTAAAAACTTCGCTTCATTGTTTTTAACATTTCAGCTATTACTGGGGTGGAACACTGCTACTGGGCAGACATCAGAACAAGACCCACTTGCTTCCTCTCCCTGTGACCTGTTTCTGTCACTTGACTACTTAACGCTGCCGAGTCTTCTTGATTTGAAAGCACTCTTGGTGTGCTCCTAACCTCTGCGACACTGAGTGTGGGCCCCAGACGGTGGGAGCACCTTGTCAGCTGCCCAGCAACAAACAGGGACAGGAAGGTGCAGCCCCCTGCAACACAAATCAGCCCTCCCCTCCCCTGCGACAGGCTGGCACAGGGACAAGGCCTCTCCTACCCTCCCCTCCCCTGCAAAGGGCTGGCGCAGGGACAAGGCCTCTCCTCCCCTCCCCTCCCGTGGGACAGGCTGGCGCAGGGACAAGGCCTCTCCTCCCCTCCCCTCCCCTGCGACAGGCTGGCGCAGGGACAAGGCCTCTCCTACCCTCCCCTGCGAAGGGCTGGCGCAGGGACAAGGCCTCTCCTCCCCTCCCCTCCCGTGGGACAGGCTGGCGCAGGGACAAGGCCTCTCCTACCCTCCCCTCCCCTGCGACAGGCTGGCGCAGGGACAAGGCCTCTCCTACCCTCCCCTCCCCTGCAAAGGGCTGGCGCAGGGACAAGGCCTCTCCTACCCTCCCCTCCCCTGCGAAGGGCTGGCGCAGGAACAAGGCCTCTCCTACCCTCCCCTCCCCTGCGAAGGGCTGGTGCAGGAACAAGGCCTCTCCTACCCTCCCTGGCGCAGGGACAAGGCCTCTCCTACCCTCCCCTGCTGTGCGACAGGCTGGCGCAGGAACAAGGCCTCTCCTACCCTCCCTGGCGCAGGGACAAGGCCTCTCCTACCCTCCCCTGCTGTGCGACAGGCTGGCGCAGGGACAAGGCCTCTCCTACCCTCCCCTGCTGTGCGACAGGCTGGCGCAGGGACAAGGCCTCTCCTACCCTCCCCTCCCCTGCGAAGGGCTGGTGCAGGGACAAGGCCTCTCCTACCCTCCCTGGTGCAGGAACAAGGCCTCTCCCACCGTAAGACCGGTAAGACGCCGCCTGCTGGAGCACAATGCCGATTCCCATGAAGCACTCTTGAAAATTTCAAGTACGCGGGTACTTACAACTCGCTTCATGGCGCACCGCTTCCAACCAGCCCACCTCCTTCAGCCCCGCACTCACGGCTGCATCGGGACTACGAGACCCGATTAACCCTTTCACGGCAAACGCTTCACCGCTCCTGCTCTCTCCCCGTGTCACGTTTGCACGCGCCATGAGTAACGGATTAACCTGTCTTTGGTTTATCTAAATGACCAAATGATAAGGTGTAAGTGATAACCAACGGCAGGATATGTCCTTATTAAATCTGATAGGGATTTTAAGAAGCCAGGAAATGTGATGAAGTTCGCAAACCGACTTAGATTAAACAGGTCTGACTGCTCAATTTGGCAGTGACTCTGCGTGCAGGTGCAGGCGCACAGGCCGCTCTGGCGTACCAGGCTGCGAACGTGCTGACCAGAAAATCGGGCAGTGTTAAGTGAACATTACATCCTATTAACCCGCTGCCTTACTTATAAAACACACGCGGGCTTGTTTCAGCAGTGCGTGCCCCTCCCGCCCACGCAAGCGCAGTGGGATGTGTGTGCGCGGCACGGGGCAGGGGAGGAGGGACCGTGCAGGGCTCAGAGCAATGCAGACGGCGAGAGGAGCGCAGCGAGCCGACGACGTGCGTGAGGATGCGCCCAGGAGCAGGAGCCGGGACGGGCTGTCTCACCTTCCACATCTTGTCTGCTTCTCTGACCCGTGCACACTTGCATTAGCAATGAGGTCCCACTCAGAAACACAGACACGTGCCAGGCTCACCGCTCTGTCGCCGCCCGCCTTTCCTGCGCTCCTGTCTGCGCAAGCACTGGGGACACAGAGTGTTAGGACACGCACCACCACTGGGGGCAGAGTGTTAGGACACGCACCACCACTGGGGGCAGAGTGTTAGGAACCGCGCACCACCACTGGGGGCGTAGAGTGTTAGGACACGCACCACCACTGGGGGCACAGAGTGTTAGGAACCACGCACCACCGCTGGGGGCACAGAGTGTCAGGAACTGCGCACCACCACTAGGGGCAGAGTGTTAGGAACCGCGCACCACCACTAGGGGCAGAGTGTTAGGAACCGCGCACCACCGCTGGGGGCAGAGTGTTAGGACACGCACCACCGCTGGGGGCAGAGTGTTAGGAACCGCGCACCACCGCTGGGGGCGTAGAGTGTTAGGACACGCACCACCACTGGGGGCACAGAGTGTTAGGAACTGCGCACCACCGCTGGGGGCAGAGTGTTAGGACACGCACCACCGCTGGGGGCACAGAGTGTTAGGACACGCACCACCACTGGGGGCACAGAGTGTTAGGACACGCACCACCGCTGGGGGCAGAGTGTTAGGACACGCACCACCACTGGGGGCAGAGTGTTAGGACACGCACCACCACTGGGGGCAGAGTGTTAGGACACGCACCACCACTGGGGGCAGAGTGTTAGGACACGCACCACCGCTGGGGGCAGAGTGTTAGGACACGCACCACCGCTGGGGGCAGAGTGTTAGGACACGCACCACCGCTGGGGGCAGAGTGTTAGGAACCGCGCACCACCACGACAGTGGAGCCTGCTACGTGGGCACCGCGCACATCTACACATACACGTGCACGCACAGTTCTCATGGAAAGACACGTTGGTCCTGCGGCGCTAGGGTCGGCTTTCTCCCTTCTCAGCAGCTCCTGGCGAACCCCGCCAGCGGCCATCATGACGACAAGGATGAGGGAGAGCGAGGGCCGGAGGGGCTCGCAGCGAGGGCGCACCTCGGCTCCCGCGTCCCCTTCCGCCGGCACCAAGTCACCGGAGCAGGCCGCTCCGGGGTCCGCGGCCAGCGCGTGGGCTGTGATGTGAGGGAACCCTCCCTCGCAGGTCACAGACGCCCCAGCCTGCGCTCCGTCTGTAAACGTCCGGTGGGCGACTATGATGTGCCGGTTAGTCCGGCGCTGCGGCAGGATGAAAAAGGAAAAATTACTTTTGGCAATTTCTACCCACTGCTACACGACGCAACGTGGAAATAAAAACGTGTAAGCAAGTTAGAAGCCAAGCGAATTACAGCTCCTCTCCGAGCGCCCCTTGATGGGCCTGCGTCCGACGCCCGGGGGACCCCCGCGCAGGGCAGGGCGTCCACGCTTCTTGCTAATCCTGAGACGCAGCGTGGAATGTGCAGCCACACAGGAATCCTCGACAGCACGCTCCCTCTGCCTGGCACTCGTTTCTTCTTCGCTAATAAGCTCCTTGGCAAGAAAGGAATTTTCCAGCAACTAAGACCTGGGTCCTGGCCGTAAAACTCCCTCCTTAGCATTTCTTTTCTCGGGAAGGACCAATGCACTTTTGTGTTCTTTTCTCTTTACGCTTTGGACACGAAACCGCTTGTTCTGACTACACACACACACACCCTATTTGGAAGAGGGCTGAAAGGAGGTGCTGCACATTTTCAAAGTGGGTCAGGCGTTTGCTCTGCTGTTAAACCACCGCGGGAACGCCTGTGTCCCGTATCTGCTGTTGAACCACCCCGGGAACGCCTGTGCCCCGTATCTGCTGTTGAACCACCGCGGGAACGCCTGTGCCCCGTATCTGCTGTTGAACCACCCCGGGAACGCCTGTGTCCCATATCTGCTGTTGAACCACCGCGGGAACGCCTGTGTCCCGTATCTGCTGTTAAACCACCGTGGGAACGCCTGTGCCCCGTATCTGCTGTTGAACCGCAGCGGGAACGCCTGTGTCCCGTATCTGCTGTGGAACCGCAGCGGGAACGCCTGTGCCCCGTATCTGCTGTTGAACCACCCCGGGAACGCCTGTGTCCCATATCTGCTGTTGAACCACCGCGGGAACGCCTGTGTCCCGTATCTGCTGTTAAACCACCGTGGGAACGCCTGTGCCCCGTATCTGCTGTTGAACCGCAGCGGGAACGCCTGTGTCCCGTATCTGCTGTGGAACCACAGCGGGAACGCCTGTGTCCCATATCTGCTGTTGAACCACCCCGGGAACGCCTGTGTCCCGTATCTGCTGTTGAACCACCCCGGGAACGCCTGTGTCCCGTATCTGCTGTTGAACCGCAGCGGGAACGCCTGTGTCCCGTATCTGCTGTTGAACCACCGCGGGAACGCCTGTGTCCCGTATCTGCTGTTGAACCACCGCGGGAACGCCTGTGTCCCGTATCTGCTGTTGAACCACCGTGGGAACGCTGTGTCCCGTATCAAAGTGCGGATTCCATCCTGGCTCAGTCCCTGAACTCAGCTTCTGTCAGCATGCATCTTGGGAGGCACGAAGTGACGGCTCCGGAAGCTGGCTCCCTGCTTCTCCCAGGGGAGATGCAGATTGCGTTCCTGGCTCCCAGCTCCCCGCCCTGGCCCAGTCCCAGCTGTTATGGGACTTTTGGGGAGAGAACCAGTGGATGGGTGCTCTGTCTCTCAAATAATCAAAAATAAAGACATGAAAAAAAATTTTTGTTTGTTTAAAAGCCTTGGGCCTGCTGTTGTGGCGTAAGTGGGTTAAGCCACTGCCTGTGACACGGACATCCCATATGGGTGCCGGTTCGAGTCCTGGCTGCGCCACTTCTGATCCAGCTCCCTGCTAATACACCTGGGAGAGAGCAGCAGATGACCCAAGCAGCTGGGCCCTGTCCCCCCGTGGGAGACCGGGTGGCGCTCAGGCTGTGGGCCCAGGTTGCTGACAAATCTAGGGGTGAGCCAGCAGACAGCACACTCTCTTCTGTCTTTCCCTCTCTCTGTAACTCAAATAACTGTTTTCTGGTCTTAAAAGACCATCTTTGGCTCATTCTTTTTATCTTCTTCAAAGGCAGAGACAGATGGAGAGAGAGATCTTCATCACTCGGTCACTCCCCAAGTGCCCGCAGTAGCCAGGGCTGGGCCAGGCCAACACCAGGAGCCAGGCACTCCGTCTGGCTCACCACCACGCAGGCGCCAGAAACCCAAGCACTCGAGTCGTCCGTCAGCCGACTCGCGAGGGTGCACACTGGCTGGAGCCAGAGTAGCAGGGACTGGACTCAGACATTCTGAAATGGGGTGCTGGTGTCCGGATGGAGTCCTGATGGCTTTGCTCTCATCCCTAAAACACTCCCAACAAAATCCTATTGGAAAACAACACCTTCCCTGGCACCTGAAGCCTCACCCACGCCCACACAAAGCCAAGCTGTTGTTCTGGTACTTGGTTCCAAACATAAAACGACCTTAAGAACTCCAATTCTGTTGGTGCTCAAAATACCAGGTCGTACTCTCAACTTTTATACTGTAACTATAGCTTCTAGCTCTTCCTCTCCCTACTTCAAATACATTATAGTGAGGACATTCCAGTCTAGAAACACGTCTGGTGTGTCACTCTCATGAACTAATGTCTGGCAAGGCGTGTGTATCTACAGTTTTATTCCAGCGATACTGTCGGAGCTTTACAACCGAAGCCTTCAGAAGTAACGCTGGGAAAGAATACTAGTATATTTTGATTTTTCTTTCCTTTATCTTCCTGACAAACTCAGTCCATGCTATGGTTTCTAGTGACTGGTCAGCTGCAACTCCCAAACGCAGATCAAGCCACTGCCACCGCTACGATTCTACAGCAGGTCAAGTGCAAGCGTTCTTTTCTCCAGCTATGAGTTTTAAAGTTTAAATGCTATCAACACGACTTTGATTCATGATAGCATTGCTCATGTTAGGCTGCAAATGCAAGCTCACACACATTTTACAGAAATATAAGAAAACGGGTTGTCATACATATTTGGAAACTCAAACGATTAAGTAATGGGTTATAACTCTACTGGAGAAATACTGCGACAAAATGGCCCCTCTCCAGTCACTGCACAGGACCAAGGTGAGGCTACAGCAGTGCACGCGGGGGCCGCCCCGCATCTCCCCAGCTCCGGGCAGCGATGTCACGGGGGAGTACCGGACACCACCAGAACTGGCAAAGCCAGAGGTGTGCCCGCCAGTGTGAAGACTGAACATCCCTGAAAACGTCACGGCGACAGGCGCAGTTCCCCCAAGACACAATCCAGCTATCACAGACCCGCACGGGGCACGTCTCCTGTGAAAACCTAACTTCCCGAGAAGAGAAGAGACAGCCATTTCTCGTGGGAAAGGCAGCCAGACCCTCACGGTGCAGGAATACCCAAGTGAGTTACCCTCGGAGAGTTCTTGTGATGCAGTTATACATTCCTCAGATGAGCGGCTCACAACTTGATTTTCTGAATATTTATTTATTTGAAAGGCAGAATTACAGAGAGATCTTCCACTCACTGGTTCACCCACCAAATGGCCACAAGAGCTAGGACTGGGGCAGGCCCAAGCCAGGAGCCCGGAGCTTCTTCTGGGTCTCCCATGTGGGTGCAGGAAACCAAGCACTTGGGCCATCTTCTACTGCTTTCCCAGGTGCACTAGTAGGGAGCTGGATTGGAAGTGGAGCAGCAGGGACTTGAACCGGCGCCCACATGGGATGCTGGTACTGCAGGCCAAGGCTTTAACCCAGTGAGCCACAGTGCCAGCCGAACGATTTAGATTTTTACTCAAAAAAAAAAAAAAAAGGGGGGGTGGGGTGGGGTTATCCTATTTTAACTCAATTCATGTTTCTGAAGGAAAATAGCTAGACTTCAAACAGAATCTACAGATTTTATTTTTGTCAAAAATGTCTATGCGATTGAATAACAGGTTAATTAAAATATTTATAAAATCTGAAATAAACAAGCTTATTAGTTAAACTCATTGATGCACTAAATGAGGCAAAGAAAAATACATGTAACTGCGTAAGAACAAACACTGAGCGGCGCAGTGTCAGCAGTGAGCTGTCGAGTGGACCCAGGCTCTGGCGCGAGAAGCACCCTGCGCAGACACGTGTCAGGCCTCCAGCTTCACCGAGTCCAGGACTAGCCGGGCTTCCTTATATTCCTCCGCTTCTTCCAAGTCTTTTTCACTTTCCTGAAGTGAAACACAGTAAACATTTAGTTCATTCTTCAGATTTCAGCACGTTACTCAACTGCTACAAACCGGGGAGCTAAATAAACTGCACCGTCAGCAGCAGGGATGCCAGGCCTCCCAGCTGCCCCGCAGGCTTCCTCCAGCTGCCCCGCATCAGCCCACGTCAGACAAAGCTGCAGCTCGCGTCCTCCCACGGACGGGGCTGCTGCTGTGCGGGGCCAAGTGCCGATCCACCAGCGTGCGCACACGTGACGGAGCCCGACGCCACGCTGGGTGGGAAGCAACACACCTCTGACTTTCTGGAACTGAAATACCGAGTTTTCCTGACACACTCGTGTACAGGAAGCTGACTGATGCACTGTTCTAACAGGTAAGTGAATAAAAACATTTAAACTATTACGCATGGGAAGGTTTGTTTGGTTTTTAGTGAAGCTATGGTCAGGTCTAAAAGAGGGAGAGACACTGTTACTGGAGCAGAGAGAAGTGGGTATGCATTCAGCATGGAAATTCAAAGCAAAAAGACTGTTTAACTCGAACAATGAACTAGAATCCTCAAACTCTGCATCACACTTAAATACGCCTTTGTTCTCTGTCGACAGATACAAGCTCTCGGAGGACAGAGCTACTGTTCAACACGCCCTCCCGCACAAACACACTGTCCACAGACGGCACTTACTCCGAGCAATGTTACTGCCTCTAGGCGTCTAGCTTCCGTTTCACGAGAGAACAAAAGCGTTGAAACGATCAGAAAACACACACGGTGCTTCCTGTCTTGGGCAGGAGCATCCCAACAAAGAAATTATTAGATATCTGATAATTATTAATCATTACTAATGATTAATCAATCTGGATGCTCTGTCCAAACCACAGCCTCTTTTTTGGCTGTTAGAGCTACTGTGGGGCCGCTGCCAGCTCAGCATCGGGCTCCCCCGCCGCCGGCCCAGGCCTGGGTCCCCCCGCCAGACTCCCCAGGCAGAGCGGGACTGAGCGGCCGGCCCCCAGGGGAAGCCTGACCTGACTGACGGACAGGGCCACGCGGGAGTGAGCAACAGGTGGAAGGGCTCGCTCCCCTGCCACGTGGCCCTTCAAATAAATCAATCACTATTTCAGAAGAGTTACTCTGACTTTAAAAGTTTTTTACAGGCAAATACGGAGTTCTGTGTCAAACTACTGTAAAACATGCACACTGTTCTGTGTTCACAGATTCAGCCCTAATCCGAGGGAAAACAAAGGTCACTCCTTCCAGGAACCCTGTGCTCAGAGTGGAAGCCCACATCACTTCCTGTTACAACCGGAACGGCCGGGTCCCTCCCGTCCCACAGCAGCTCAGGAAGCAGCGACGGATCCGCCGAGCAGCGGCGCCCCGCTCCGCACGCGCTGCGCCTTCCCCTCCGCTGGGACGACGCCCGGCCCTTCCGAGAATCATTACAACGTACTGAGCACAGCCCAGCAAGGCCGCGAACAGAGCCACCCAGTTCCGTTCAATATGGGGTCTTTTTCCTCTCTCAAGCTTGAATATAAAAGAATCCCAGATGTTTTAACAAGAGAAAAACTCACCTGAAACACTGGATCTTTAAAAAACTTAAAATAACCAATTTACCCTTAATATATCAAGAAAAATCTTTAGGTACGCAAACCAAATCATTCCATACAATACAATATTGGTATCACGAACCCTAATGCAAATATATTTCAACAACTAAGTTCAAATATATTAACACGCTAGGGAACAGTACTATTCCTGGAGGCATAACTCCAAAGACCATGTAAATGCCATTATTTTTAAATATGCTGGTATGCAGGGCAAGAGAATTAAAAATGCCATTAACTAGTTCTCAGTGCCCGGTATCTGAAGTTCTGGTCTTCCAGACCAGGCTGAAGGGAATTTCCAGCGGCGGACTGAGAGTCCTCACTTACCAGGATCTGCTGCAGGTCGGTGCAGGCGGCTTCCAGCCTGCGCTGGCAGTCCGGGATCATCATGCGGGACTCCTGCAGGATCTCCGCCTGCAACGAGAGCGCTGTGAGACGCGCGGGCACGCAGCACGGTGTGCGCCGGCTCCCAGCTCCAAGACAGCTGGGGCTCGGGCACCGGGAAGCAGGGTGCTCGCAGCCAGCGGTTCACTGTTTAATCTGTGTCCATTAGAAGTTAGAGACTGTACTATAATACCGTAAAATCCACAAAGTACGAGTTTTGGACCTTCTGTACTAACGACTATTATTATTTTTTTATTAATCACCTTCTTACGGTAAATGCAAATTAACTGGAACAGCTTTTCACACAGCACTTATTTAAAAGGCCATTTAAAACAAACCATTCCCCTGCTGTCACAAAGCACCTTTATCCAAAATGGGATCAGCTGGTTACACAAATATCTCCTGCATCTTTCGAGTAATAAAGAAAAACAGTGTTCAGATAATGTCACATGGAGATAATTACTGCATGAAGAAAGTTATTGAGTTATTGATCACACTGCGTGCACACTGCAGGAGGGTCTCAGGGAAACACAGAGGCAAAGGAAAATGAGAAGCGAAGACCAGCAGGTTCATATTTCTGACGCTTATCATGCATAAAAAGTCATTACTTATCCTGTGCTTCATTTTAGGAGAGAAATTATTCTCCCCATGCAGTTGGAGCCAAATTACCCGAGCGGCAGCCCTCTGAACATGAATGTGCCCACCTCTCCCCCAGACAGACACTGCACGATGCTGACTCCGGAGGACGCTCTCGGGTCTAAACCCTGCCTTCCAGGGCTGCACTCGAACACAGCGCACCACCAAAGGAAGGCAAAACTGAATCAGTAACTGGAAGTACAGTCAATCAAAGAGTAAATAAGTTCTATCAGATGCTGGATCTCAAATAAGACTTTTCCTTAAGGTGCTAGAAAGCTTTAGCTCCTTCCATCGCTTTCAGAAAAACACACAGAGACCACCTAAACATTTATTAAAGAAATAATGTTTGGTCCCATATCTTCAGGGAAATGGGTACAGAATCTGAAATTTTACTAAGAAGATTTAATACAGGGGCTGGCGCTGTGGCACAGCGGGTTAACACCCTGGCCTGAAGTGCAGCATTACATATGGGCGCCAGTTCAAGTCCCAGCTGCTCCACATCTGATCCAGCTCTCTGCTGTGGCCTGGGAAAGCAGTAAAAGATGGACCAAGTCCTTGGGCCCCTGCACCCGTGTGGGAGACCAGGAAGAAGCTCCTGGCTCCTGGCTTCGGATCAGCACAGCTCTGGCCGTTGTGGCCAACTGGGGAGTGAACCAGCGGATGAAAGACCTCTCTCTCTCTCTCTCTCTGCCTCTCCTCTCTCTGTGTAACTCTTTCAAATAAATAAATAAATTTTTTTAAAAGAAGATTTAATATAAAAAAATGGAAAGATAGACTTTCAGGGTGATATTTTATTTTAGTAAAAAATTTAACATATCTGAGTTCCTTCTTCCTTCCTCCAATAGTTTTGTCACAGCTCATACTGTAAATAAAAACCATAACTATAACACACAAGCATAACGTCCCTCTATATCTGTTTTCTCAGATAGAAGTCTCTGCTGAACTTACAGCTTTTTTACTAATAACCCACAGGTGGAAAATTCCAGAGGATCACGACTTGATTTCCGGGCTAATCATACTATGCCTAGACATTTAATCATAGCCATTAAATTGTTTTTGCATATCTGGTGAGCTTGACTACATGAAAAATCACTGACAAGAATATTTCATACTTCCTCTTCTATGGAATTTCCTGTAGAATAGCTTACAAGAATTAAACAAGACGAAAAGAATTCAAAGAATTAGGTCAAACACACGGTAAGGCAGAATACACTTTTTTTTTTTTTTTGGACAGGCAGAGTGGACAGTGAGAGAGAGAGACAGAGAGAAAGGTCTTCCTTTGCCGTTGGTTCACCCTCCAATGGCCACCGCGCTGCGGCCGGCGCACCGTGCTGATCCGATGGCAGGAGCCAGGTGCTTATCCTGGTCTCCCATGGGGTGCAGGGCCCAAGCACTTGGGCCATCCTCCACTGCACTCCCTGGCCACAGCAGAGAGCTGGCCTGGAAGAGGGGCAACCAGGACAGAATCCGGTGCCCCGACCGGGACTAGAACCCGGTGTGCCGGCGCCGCAAGGTGGAGGATTAGCCTAGTGAACTGCGGCGCCGGCAGAATGCACATTTATAAAATTCTTTGAGAGCTTTAGTGTGTCACTAAAATCAACCTTAAACAACGCTGCCTAAAATAACTTCCAGTCATTATTATTCTATTTATTATGACAACAAGAATCCTCAATTAGTCGACAAAACAGGACATGGACTTAAGCAAGGCCAAAGCTCAGTCTCCCATACACCACAATTCATTCTGTCCATATCTCTGTATTTGAAAAAAAAAAACAAAACAAAACTGTGTCTTTAACTAAATGTATATACATCTCGTCATTATTCTCTTAACAAGAGTGTAACAGTTATTTAAGCAGAAGAAAATACTAAGTATTATACGGACTCTAGAGATAATTTAAAATATATATAAAGAGATGCATAGATAATATGCAAATACGACACATTTCATATAAGAGACTTAAGCATCTGCAGATCTGGCTTCTGTGTGGACTCCTCACAGGGTGACGGGACCCTCGGCTGCAGGACTACAGGAACAGGAACACAAAGGTGAGACGCTCTCTGTCTGCCAGCTCAGTGTAGGAACAAACAAGCGACCAGGAACACACAACAGGGCCTCAGGAAGGCCGCGGAAAGCCAAAGGGACACACAGTGGCTGCGTTTGGAATCCATAAATCACACCTCAACCTTGGCCAGAGGTCACACAATCTACCTTGGAACAATGAATTACGACTGTTAGAAGTAATTTTAAAAGGCAGTGCATGAGGTGAGAGCATACAGTAAGACACGACCACAACCACCCCCCAAATCTCTGAAGTTAGCTAAATGAGTATCATCTTTCCTAGTGTTTCCCTTGGGAGGTGAGCACTGAACAAAGGGTGCCTGCTTAAAATACCTGAACGATCTTTTTCCTGACGTTGACTATAGACCTGCAGTTAGCTCAGGGTCTTAGTACAAACCGGGAGTTAGGGAGACTCTCGGGAATGCACTCCAGGCTGTCTGGCTGTGTAAAAACAAGTTGTGAAGGGGCCAGTGCTGTGGCGTAGTGCGTCAAACTACCACCTGTCATCCCAGCATCCCGTATGGGCACCAGTTCAAGCCCCGGCTGCTCCACTTCCCACCCAGCTCTCTGCTGTGGCCTGGGAAAGCTGTAGTAGATGGCCCACGTCCTTGGGCCCCTGCACTCATACGGGAGACCTAGAAGAAGCTCCTGGCTTCTGAGTTTGGATGGGCCTAGCTCTGGCTGTTGTGGCCATCTGCGGAGTGAACCAGAGGATGGAAGACCTTTCTCTCTGTCTCTCCCTCTATCTGTAAGTCTACCTCTCAAATAAATTAAAAAAAAAAAAAGTTATGACTTTCTTTGGTAGTTACTCAGGTAAAATGGAAATTGGAGAAGGCTTAGCAAGGTACAGGTTATAACAACAAATCAAGTGCCGAACCTAAACTCTGGTCAACTTCAGTTACAGTCAAAGTTACAAAACTGCAAGGAAACACCCCAAGTGGGAAACCTTACTGATCTATTTTTCAGAGAGAAGAGCTCTATGAAATAGTCCGGCCACGTCAAGTTCTCTGGCTGCTGCTCGGCCGGGATAAAGTGTGTAGTTTCTCGATGATGGAGACCATTCTCTAGGAGCCGGCTGTATCTACAGCTATAAAAATCTATGAGGAGATTACAAAAGGCCAAGGGAAAATAATGTAAAATTTAAAAATAAAAACTTCTCACCGTAAGTCCCATCCAGTTTCACGCACCTCTGTGAGTGATGACAGCAGCCATTTAGTTCATCCCTAAAATAAGGAGCTTGCAGTGTCACGAAGCCTGTTTAGCATCACTAGTTAGAAAGAGCGCCCTTTCAAGACTTTGAAGGTCAGGCCGCAGGGCGGACGCCTGACGACGGCCCACTGAAAGTCCGGCGCGAGAGGCCCTGTGTGGCGACAGGGGCAGGCAGAGCCCGCGGCGGCGGAGGCGCCTCCGCCTCGCTCCGGGGCTTCCTGCGCTGCCGCAGAGGGCGAGCACGCCCACGGCGCCCTCCCATCCCCTCCTCCTCCCGCGGCTCGGCGGTGGCCGTGCTCGTCTTCAGGACGGCAACCTCCCTCGCCCACAGTCTCCGCCGCCGACCTGGGCACAGCCGTCTTCCCAGCAACGCACACAAAGTCTGCTCTCCCTTAACTGCTTACGCAGAACCGGGGACGTGAACCAAGGGAGACGTCCGTGCGGGTGGCTACCGTTTGTGCTGCTAACCGTGGGTCCTCTTACACAAGATTAACTTTCCCTCCCAGGCTCATGTGGGTGGCCTGCTGCTGGTCTTCATTTTAACAAGGCCTCCCCGTCCCTCTTTCAACAAGTCTCGCATTTGCAAACTTGTGACAGCTCTGGGGACCCATCCCTGTGAACGTTCTGTAAAGCGTCCGTGATTTCACCACTCCTCCACACCAGCCTCCTCACATTCAGCAACAATCGTGTTAGCCCAATAGAGGCTCTTTTCAAACAGCCGTCTCATTGTTCTTAGCGCCTCAAACTAGATTTTTTTTTTTTTTTGACAGGCAGAGTGGACAGTGAGAGAGAGACAGAGAGAAAGGTCTTCCTTTGCCGTTGGTTCACCCTCCAATGGCCGCTGCGGCCGGCGCACCGCGCTGATCCGATGGCAGGAGCCAGGTGCTTCTCCTGGTCTCCCATGGGGTGCAGGGCCCAAGCACCTGGGCCATCCTCCACTGCACTCCTGGGCCACAGCAGAGAGCTGGACTGGAAGAGGAGCAACCGGGACAGAATCCGGCGCCCCGACAGGGACTAGAACCCGGTGTGCCGGCGCCACAAGGCAGAGGATTAGCCTAGTGAGCCGCGGCGCCGGCCTGATGGTAAAATGCTAATGCACTCACACATCAGGAAATCTAGCTGCCTGTGCTTTGTGGTTACTGGTAAAAGTCTACGACTACATGAAGAACCTCAGAAGTCAGAAACAATTGAGCTCCTTAAGTGCTCTTGTTTCTCGGCCCTCTGGCCAAGATCGAGTTCAGGGTCCTTAAATTCCAACACACCAATACACACTTCAAATATGGACAGCATAAATGCACTAGTTAAAGGACACAGATTCAGACTGAAACAAAGTCACTGCATGCTGTCTCTGTGACCCTCACTTCAAACAATGAAACAGAAAGTAAAAGGGTAGAAAAAGTTATATAACTATTAATTTTAAAAAAGTAGCAGTATCTGTATTAGTATTGCATAATCTTCAGAACGAAGACATGATTAAGGACAAAGAAAGATGCTACAGTGTCATAAAATGATCAATAAACAAAAAAATCCATGAAACAAAAACCGATAGACCTGAAAGGAGAAATTGACAAACCCACATATTTGGTCAGAGACATCAGTAACCCACTCAGCAACTGATGTGAGTACCACACAAAAATCGGCAAAGACGTGCAAGAAATAAACAGCCCCATCTGCCAAAAACTGCAACCGACCAATACAGAAAGAGCATTCGGCTTCAGGAGACAGCAGACAGCGTCCTGTCTAATCCAGACCACCACAGCTCTCCACAAGACACTCACTGCAGGAAACACATCTTGGATCGAGAACAACCACACAGAAACAAACCCCTAATACATTTTGAAAACTAAAATCACAATGAGTGCACTGACTCTACAATAGTACAACTAGATACCAACAACAGAAAGACGGAAGGAAAAATATTGCCAAGAAATTAACAACGTACTTAGTCTCACAAAGAAAGCCTCAAAAGGAACACACAGATGCACAAGTGGAAGTAAACGTGCAACGTGTCCAATTTTGTGGTCACAGTTGAAGCAGTGCCACAAGGAAGATTTACAGCATCAAAATGCTTAAATTACGAAAGAAGAAAGGTCTCAAATTAATAATCTAAGTTCTTACTTCAACAGCCTAAGGAAAAACAGAAACAAAATAAACCCAAAACAAGTAGAAGGAAGAAAAATATAACAGCAGATATCAAGGATGTTAAAAACAGGAAGACAATGAAACAAAAAGCTATTTTGATGAGAAGAAAAAAAAATGATAGGGGCTGGCACCGTGGCACAGTGGATTAAGCCAACGGGAGTGCCAGTCTGAGTCTTCTTGTTCCACTTCCGATCCAGCTCCTTGCTATGTGCCTGGGAAAGCAGTGGGCGATGGACCAAGGACTCAGGCCCCTGCCGTCCATGTGGAAGACCCAGATGGAGTTTCTGGTTTCTGGCTTCAGCCTGGCCCGGCTGCCACTGTTGTACCATGTGTGAAGGGAACGAGCAGATGGATGATCTCTGTCTCTCCTCTCTTTCACTCTGCCTTTCAAACAAACAAATCAATCTTTTTTAAAAAATGATACACTTCTAGCAAGACAAGGATAAAGTGAAAAGATACAAATCATCAAAAGTAGTACCAAAATACAGAATATCACCACAGATCCCTTAAAAAGAGAACAGAGAAACTAGGAGGAATGTCCTGTGTTCACAATGCTTACGAAGAGTTTGGAAACAATTCCTCAAAAGCTTTGACACTCAACCAACAACCCACATACTCCTACAAGTGTCCACGCAAAGAAAGTTTCAATTAACTATTCTACCCACCGTTCAAAGATCACAAATTTCACACAATGCTTTCCAAGAAATGAAAGAGGAGGGGACGCTTCCCAACTCCACTATAAGAGCAGGAGCACCTGGCACACAACCAGATAAACAACGTGTGAGAGGGACAGGCACTTGGTGCAGCTGCTAAGATGTCACTTGGGGGGCCGGCACTGGTGTAGTGTGTAAAGTCATCACCTGTAGTGCCGGCATCCCATATGGGCACTGGTTCTGGTCCCAGCTGCTCCACTTCTGATCCAGCTCTCTGCTATGGCCTGGGGAAGCAGTGGAAGATGGCCCAAGTCTTTGGCCCCCTGAACCCATGTGGGAGACCTGGAAGAAGCTCCTGGCTTCAGATTGGCCCAGCCATTGCAGCCATTTCAACCAGGGGATGAAAGACCTCTCTCACTCTCACTCTCTCTCTTCCTCTTTCCCTCTCTGTAACTCTGCCTTTCAAATAAATAAATCTTAAAAAAAAAAAAAAAAAAAAAAAGATATCGCTTGAGGGTAGGCGCTTGGCCTGGTGGCTAAGTTGTCGATTGAGATGCCCACATCCCACATCAGGAGTGCTTGGTTCGATCCCTGGCTCCTCCCCACGGATCCAGATTCCTGCTGCATACCCGTGGAAGGGCAGCAGGTGAGGCTGCAGTGTCTGGGGGTTGTCACCCACACACGAGACCCAGATGGGGTTCTGGGTTCCTGGTTTTGGCCTGGCCCAGTACTGGCTATTGTAGGCTTTTGGGGAGTGAGCTACTGGATGGAAGATCCCTCTCCCACTGTCTGTCTCTCTCTCTGCTTTTGAAATAAAATCAAACTAAAAACCAAAAATCTTAAAATGGAAGACCAATATCTCTCAGAAACTTACATGGAGAAACTTAACAAAATTTAGCAAATGTATTCCAGCTATCTATCAAATGTATTCCAGCTATCTATCAAAAAGAATTACACACCACAATCAAGTGGATTTACTGTGCTAGGCAAGTTTGGTTCCATACTTGAAGTCCAGCGTAGTTCTTGGTATTAACCTAGCAAGGAGGCCGGCGCCGCGGCTCACTAGGATAATCCTCCGCCTAGCGGCGCCGGCACACCAGGTTCTAGTCCCGGTCGGGGTGCCAGATTCTGTCCCGGTTGCCCCTCTTCCAGGCCAGCCCTCTGCTGTGGCCTGGGAGTGCAGTGGAGGATGGCCCAAGTGCTTGGGCCCTGCACCCCATGGGAGACCAGGAGAAGCACCTGGCTCCTGGCTCCTGCCATCGGATCAGCGCGCCGGCCACGCCGGCCATTGGAGGGTGAACCAACGGCAAAAGGAAGACCTTTCTCTCTGTCTCTCTCTCTCACTGTCCACTCTGCCTGTCAAAAAAAAAAAAAAAAAAAAAAAAAAAAAAAAAAAAAACCCTAGCAAGGAAGCTAATTTGATCTTACCATGTGACATAGAGAAAACATCTGGCAACTCCAACAGCCATTCCCGACAGCACTCAACCAGGAGCAGAGGGGAACCTGCTCACCTGGATGGACTGCAGCCACAGGAATGGACAGCTAACACGACACGTAACGGTGAAAGACTGAATACGACTGCGAACAAGGCACAGCAGCCTATTCTCAATGCTCTCAACACAATGAATTCTAGTCAGCATAAGGAAAGAAAAAATGAAAGCTACACACAGACTGAGAAAGAAGAAATCAAAGTGGCCCTTGATGGAAATGAAATGGTTGTCCATACAGAAAAGAAGAAGGAATCTACCAAAAAACACCTCCTAAAACAGGTGAGTTCAGCAAGCCCCCAGGTCACACGTAAGAAAATCAACTTACTTCTACATCTAACAACAACACTGTATGTGGAAACCAAAACCAAAAGCAATACCATTCATAATTTTGTGAAGAAAATAAAACACTTAAGTATACATCTTTAACATGTACAGGATCTTCCTTTTATGAAACGTTAGAAAATGTCTAGAACTTCAAGGTTAGCAAAGGGGTTTTTAGATCTGAGACCAAAAGTATGATACATAAAAGAGAAGGGCTGGGAGCCGGCGCTGTGGTGTAGCAAGTAAAGCCACCACCTCCCATACCGGCATCCCACATGGGTTCCGGTTCGAGTCCCCGCTGCTCCACTTGCCATCCAGGTCTCTGCTATGGCCTGGGAAAGCAGCAGAGGATGACCCAAGTCCTTGGGCCCCTGTGCCTGTGTGGGAGACCTGGAAGAAGCTCCTGGCTCCTGGCTTCAGATCGGCCCAGCTCCGGCAGTTGCAGCCATTTGGGGAGTGAACCAGCAGATGGAAGACCACCCTCCCCCCCCAATAACTCTGCCATTCAAATAAATAGGATTCCCCTGTGGTTTGTGGCAACCAACTTCGGTAAGAAAGTGGAACAGGGCTGCCCAGCGGGACTGCAGAATCAGCTCTCCGTGAAGACCCAACACCAGACAGTGGAGTGCCAAGTAACCATGACACACACATGAGCAGGCGCTCTGCAGAAATCCCTGAGATACACTTTGTCTTTCCAAATGGACAGTGTGATGGTGAGTGTACAAGAACACCCTCTGGGGTCTCCGAGAGAAATGGAATGGCATTCACACCACTCCTAACGGGATTACTACCAAGGGGGCTGGAGAGACGACGAGATGAACTGGTCAGGAGCAGCCCATGAAGGACCGGCCTTAGCTATCCCCAGTTGGGCACAAAGGGCACTGGGAATGTCCACACACACCGGGTGGGAGGTGAAGGGGAGGCTGCTCCTACCCGAGGACCAGGTGGAGTGGTGGCTCACATTTCACAGCTGCTGAAGGCCCAAGACTAAAGCCCCACCTGCATATGCTCCTGCGGAAGTTTAAATGTGGTCATTGAAGCCTTCTGTTGTAAGGAAAGGAATCAAATCTGTGATCAGGGGAGGGGAGGGGAGGGGAGGGAGAAGTCTGGAACAGACTGAGACAGAAGAGGCATGTGCGCACGCAGGGCCAGTAGGGAAGAATGGGGAAAGTCAGAACACAACGCATGCAGGGAGAAGCAGCGCAGGATGGCATTGCTCGGCACAGACGTCAATCAGGGGAGTGCAGAGAACCCCCAGAACACAGCAGCCGCTCCCCGCTCGGCACAGACGTCAATCAGGGGAGTGCAGAGAACCCCCGGAACACAGCAGCCGCTCCCGCACTCTCTTCTGAAGCACAGCACACGTGCAGAAACCATGACCACACGCAAGGCTCGGCAGCAGGGGCAGAGCGGTGCACGGCCGCAGGATGGCTGAGCCAGCCACGCTCTCAGGAGACAGGGACGCTGCAGCAGCTCGCGCAGTTTTCTGAATGTGAACCGTGAGCGCTGTGACAACAGAGAAAACTGCGGCGCGAGGAGTGTGGAAAGGACTTCTAAACATTCCCCCCCCTCTACCCCTGCTTACGTGGTCACTGACACAACCACTATGTACCCAGCATTTTAAAATAAAACTAAAAACACAGGATTCAATAGGTAAGTGTTACCTATTAAGTAGTGATTTTACTGAAGACAGTAAAAATATAAAGGCATCAAAGCAGGTTCTGTGATAACCCACGCCACTATTTGTATTACTTTATTTAACAAGGGAACACATTTTACATGTACTCATGTAAGCGGCAACTCCTGTTCTAGCTACAGGCCTCTACCGAGTGCATCATTCGCAATGAAAACCACCTGTGGGGATGGGCTACACAGCTGGGACACAGGGCTGATGGCGGGAGAGCGGCCTGGAGGACGCAGTTTCACATGATGCCCTCACATCTCCCGCTAGATGAGGGAGAGCAGCAGAGCAAGCTCGAGAGAGAGGCACCAAGGTAGCACATACCTATTTCAGGACGCAGTTACATGCCACCAGTAATCCTCAGGAAGCACTGCTGATTCATAAAGGCCAAATACTGGGGTAACCATCCCTTTATCTGTTCACTAAGCCTCCCCCAATCTATGAATAGTGACACGTAGACGTCCTGAACAAGCTAAGTACTGTGGTTACACGTAAGAGGAAGGCAGGCTGTCCTACAATTACGAAAACTGAAAGGTTCCCTCCCAGAGGGCCCAGGGAAGAGGGTTTTCAGGTGCCACCGCTTGCCTTTTGCACTGTAGAAAGCAATACCTGCAGAAAAAAATCCATTTTAAGCTACTGGTTTTGCAGATTTAAGTCTGATTTTGGTGTGCATTATTACCTTTTGTAATATAATTTCCATGGTGAAAAACAATGAATTCATAAAGTTGTTTTAAAAAATATTGGCCTGGCCGGCGCCGCGGCTCACTAGGCTAATCCTACGCCTGCGGCGCCGGCATACCGGGTTCTAGTCCCGGTCGGGGTGCCAGATTCTGTCTCGGTTGCCCCTCTTCCAGGCCAGCTCTCTGCTGTGACCAGGGAGTGCAGTGGAGGATGGCCCAGGTGCTTGGGTCCTGCACCCCATGGGAGACCAGGAGAAGCACCTGGCTCCTGCCATCGGATCAGCGCAGTGCGCCGGCCACAGCAGCCATTGGAGGGTGAACCAACGGCAAAGGAAGACCTTTCTCTCTGTCTCTCTCTCTCACTGTCCACTCTGTCAAAAAAAAAAAAAAAAAAACAAAAAAAAAAAACATTTGGAGATGTATCTGTAAAAAGTTGGTTTGTATGCTCCTTCACCCTAGGGTCAGCTGCATTGTTTTAAACGCAGCAGACGCTGTGCTGTGAAGAGATCACGCCAGCTGCTGTGATGAGGAAGGCATGGCGGACGCCGAGAGTCAGACAGGTCTTCCGCTCCGGAGGCTTTGCACAGCGAGGCCACGAGAAGGGATTCAAGAAGAGGAGCTGGTGATACTGGGCGTGGTTCTTCGAGAGAGACACGTGTGAGGAAGAGGCTCCAGGTTTTTGGCTTGAGTGCTGGGATGAGTAGCGGTACCACTCACCATTAAGGAACGCAAAAAAAAAAAAACAAAAAAAAAAAAACACAGGCGTCTCACACGCAGCCACCAGGAAGGAGACCGAGGTACGTTATGCCTATCAGCAGCAGCCACCAGGAAGTGTAATTCAATTTCATTATGGTTATCTTCATGTCAGTTTGGAGAGGATATTTGTGAATTTACACATAAATTTAACATAAGCCAAGCGCATTCCTACATGCAGTATCTGACACTGGAGAGGCACTATAGCTCAGTGGTCAGCACCCCAACCTCCAGAGTGCAAACGCCATGTCCGACGCCGGCCAGTCCTGCCGCTGAGCAGCTGGCAGGCCCTGGACAGGGACGGGTCTGGGCTCCGTTCCCTTCCCTAGTCAAGTGGCATTCTGCAAATGCTAGAAAGCATCGTTTAACACACGACTGTTACCTGCTTTTTAATGGCATAATTTTCACCATCTTCAGCTCTCATTTTTTCAATCTTTTCTTCTTGTTGTTTTGCTTCTTTTTCATACATCACTTTTTCTTTGACCAATCTGTAAATAAGCCAAAATGTTTAAGACAACTAGATTTTTCTCTGGAGAATAAACCGTAAGAAACAAAGAACCAATATAAACATAAACATATTTCAAATATCAAAGCAGATGTCCTAAGTGGGGGTCGGGGAGGAGAAGTCTGTCAGCCCTGGTTAGAGTGACCCTCATAGGCCCGGAAGAAGCTCCTGGCTTCGGATCGGCACAGCTCCGGCCGAGGCGGCCAATTGGAGCGAACCAGCGGATGGAAGACGTCTCTCCCCTCTCTGTGTAACTAAGACTTTCGACTTTCAAATGAAATACATAAATCTTAAAAAAAAAAAAAAAAAAAAAAGAGTGACCCTCATGCTCGTAAGTCCGACAGAGCAAGTGCAGTCTGCTGAAGCACGCCATTCTTAATTTAACTGAAAACCCACTCAGTTATATTCACAATGAGAAAACGACATTCGAAAATATCAGGACCCTTTTGATCTCTTTACTGATGTGTATTCCAGACCTTAAAATATGTGCTAGAAATACAACGTATAAAAAGCTCAGTGCTCTGGGGGGAAAACTGGTATACTGCACGCCAAATTCCAAATGAAGAAAGATTAGATAATTTTCAATAACAAAACTGCCTAACAAGTATTAACTGTGTACTTAATTTTATGGCAGACTCTCCCTGTAGGGGGAATTAGGACAGACAAGCCGTGGAAACAAACTAACATTTGCTTCCTGAAGCAGGGAGAGGCATGGATATAGATCAGGAAGATTTAACAGGAAGGAATAGCACAGTTCAAAGTTCCAGGGACTATTCCTTAGACAGCTCAGTGTCCAAGGCTAAGCCACAAGACCCCACGGAGGACAGGCCAATGCAATGAGCAGTGGTAACAAACTGTAACAGAACTCATATTTAGAAACATATTTTGATTTTTTTTTCAAGATTTATTTGAAAGGCAGAGTGACAGGGACAGGGTGAGACAGAGACAGAAAGATCTTCCATCTGCTGGTTCACTCCCTTAATGGCCACAACAGTCAGGGCTGGGTCAAGCTGAAGCCAGGAGCCTGAACCTTCATTTAGGTCTCCCACGTGGGCAGCAGGGCTCAAGTACTTTGGCCACGCTCTCCGGCTCTGCAGGCGCATCAACAGGGAGCTCACTTGGAAGCTGAGCAGTGACGACACACAGTGGCACTCTGATATGGGATGCTGGCATCACAGGTGGTGGCTTAACCCACTGTGCCACAATCCCAGTCCCTGTTGCGGTATTTTCAGAGAAACTACAAAGAAAACTGGTTGGTGTCACACTGGCCAGGTAACCAAATCTGGTTTTGTATGGTCCAAGAGCTATGAGTGCTTTTTCCTTTTTTAGTGATTACATTTTTTTCTGGCAATTTTTTTTTTGTCTGTTTTTTGTTTTTTGACAGGCAGAGTGGACAGTGAGAGAGAGAGACAGAGAGAAAGGTCTTCCTTTGCCGTTGGTTCACCCTCCAATGGCCGCCGCGGCTGACGCGCTGCGGCCGGCGCACCGCGCTGATCCGATGGCAGGAGCCAGGAGCCAGGTGCTTTTCCTGGTCTCCCATGGGGTGCAGGACCCAAGCACCTGGGCCATCCTCCACTGCACTCCCTGGCCACAGCAGAGGGCTGGCCTGGAAGAGGGGCAACCGGGACAGAATCCGGCGCCCCGACCGGGACTAGAACCCGGTGTGCCGGCGCCGCTAGGCAGAGGATTAGCCTAGTGAGCTGCGGCGCCGGCCCACTTTTCTGGCAATTTTGTGACATGTGAAAATGACATGGAAGTTGAATCTCTGTGTTCATACTCATTCATTCATGCTCTGTCTAAGGCTGCCTTCACACAGTGACAGCAGGGATCAGTGGCCGTGATATCACCACAGGCCGGTGAAACTTCGCCCACACCCCTTGTCCTCCTCTTGCCTCTAACCCACCCCTAACTCCCGGGCGTTTTTCACAAGACACTGAAGTCAGACCACCTGCAAGGCCTGAGTGCCTTAAAGACAGGGCTAGCTCTACGCATGACGCATCCCACGCCTTCCCACAGCAGCCACTCAATGTGGGCTGAACCCAAAAACTACACTACTATCTTTTAACACTTGCAATTTAAAAAGGTACATAAAACAACACTAAGGAATAAGAAAATAAATCTGATAAGTTCACTATATGACCAATATGAGCTCTGGATACTGCAGGGGAAAACAAAAGTCTCCTTGTGGGAGATCAGGTGGAGTCCTGACCCCTGGCTCAGTCCCAGCTGTGGTGGGCACGTGGGGAGTGAGCCAGCACATGGAAGATCTCTCTCTCTCTGCTTTTCAAATAAATAAGAACTAAAAAACTTAACTACAAAAATCCCTGCCCAACAGCACTGGTACTGGGTCGAAGCAATGACAAACAAGCAAGATAGACAGCATGCTAGACTGGGTAAGTGCCACGGAGAAAAACAGCAGTGACAGAGGACGGTGAACACACGAGGTCTGCAACTTCTTAGGAAGGACTGTTTGAGAAGAGGACGCTGGAGGCAAGATGTGAGCGTGGCGGATGGCTCACACGAGGACTTACGGGCCAGGAGAACTTTTTCAGCTTCCCCAAATATTCAAAAACTTTGCCTACTATGCTCCTGTTCTGAGAAATGCACTTCTGCAAACTGAAGATGAGAGTAAAGAAGCCATCAGAACAAGACGCCATGGCCAACATAGTTCCGTGGGGTACCACCACTCTGCAAACTGAAGATGAGAGTAAAGAAGCCATCAGAACAAGACGCCATGGCCAACATAGTTCCGTGGGGTACCACCACTGGTAGAAACAAAACAAAACAACAACAGCAAAAATACTCAAACTGAGCTACGCTTGGGATGCCTACACCCCTCTATCAGAGTGCCTGGGTTAGAGTGTTGGTCGACTCCCAGTTCCAGCTTCCTGCTAACGCACGTCCTGGAGGCAGCAGAGGATAGTTCAAGTCCTTGGGTCCCTGCTACCCAGGTGGCTCCTGGCTTTGGTCTAGCCCCAGCTACTGTGGCCATCTGAGAAGTGAAGCAATGGATGGAAACTCCCTCTCCACTTTATAGTTAAAACAGAATAAGTAAGTAAAAATTCTAAAAGTTTGAGCTAAAGGCCTTAGGAAACATTCAGTCTAAAGCATAATCTTAGTGTTGGCTCTTAAGGGAATATCCATTCCATCAAGTTTAATACCTAACAACCCTATTTAAATATTATCCCCATTTTATAGCCATTTGTTAACTATGCCCCCCAACGTCTGTAAAAGAGAGTCCTTAGATTAAATTGAACTGAACCAAGAACAGTATTTCAGAAAATGAGTAAACTTCTCAGCTCTGCATTTCATGAAACTGGTAAAAAATGATTAACTGATGACAGAAACACTGTTGGAAGGAGTCAGGTCAGATGGATGACTTCTGAGTACCTCCAATGGTCATCACTAAAAATATACTCTTAAAACTAGGTGCAGGATGAAATTTAACAGTTACAACTCAGAAGCAAACTATGACACTGGCATCCCATGAAGCAGCCTATAGCTGATCAGGCCACGGTTCAATCACTCAAAATAAGCTCAAACTAAAATAAGATTTAAAAAAGTAGCTGGCACTCATCACTAACTACAAATAAAGTCATGCTAAGTGCAATGCATCATTTACTGGTCAAAACAATCCTGTAACGCGGGCACCAACCACTATCGTTCCCACTCAGTGATCACAAAACTGGAATCCTCAGAGCTTCAGCAGCTTGTCCCAAGTTCTCACAGCTGTTAAGTGCCAAAGAACCACATACTCTCAGTATTACTGATATGCTCTTTATTTTTAAAGTAATTCTTAAACACATGAACAGGTAAAAAGTTTAAATGTGCTCAAATATGACAGGCACTGTTAGCTGTCTACTCAACAGCTATTCTTCCACCTCTCACCAACAGAATTCAGTTGTTTATAAGCTTCCAATAAGACTTATCTTTCAAAGGTAGAAGCCAATCATAATGGTTTTCTCTCTCTTGCCAAGTGAGTTAAGGCATATGCAACTGACAATTTTGGCCAAAGCCGTATAAAGGACATTTGCCAGGAGCTCTCCGAAGCTTGCCGGTGCTCCTGAATGGGACAGGAGTCCTTGTCTCTCTCGGACACTGTCACTTCTACAGGATGCCGGCCACTCGTCAGGTGGCAGGCACCCAGCAAGCTCATGGAAGGACAAGTCTCTCTGGTCCTTGACGACGGTATCCACTGCTGAGTTAACTAACCTTGAACGTACACTGCCTCCAGACCTCCTGCTGTAAATGACAACAAATATCCTCATCGTCCAATCCACATGATTTGGCTCTCAATTACTTGAGACTGAAAGCACTGGAAGTTGTAAAGCTATTAACAGCATAAGAAATAATGCTTTTCTACTTTGGACAATTCATTCTAAACTGATAAGTCATTTTAAAAATGAGATAGCTCATTTTTTTTCTTCCCATATACAAAAAAGCATGGAGAAATTAAAGTTTCATGTTTTCCAGGGCATTAGGAAATATGTAAATTTTGTGTAAAAGTCTGTATGTTATACTTAAAACAATGCAAAACTTTAAAATCTTTTTAAAAAGTACTTATTTTATTTATTTGAAAGCAGTGAGAAAGAGAGATGGGGGGAAGAGAGAAAGGAGAACGAGCGAGAGAGAGGAGAGCGAGCGAGAGTGTGCTGAGCGCACTGAGACTGGGCTGGAGATACTGCTTGCTCTAAGTAAGATGCCTTCTCTCCCACCTCCTACTCTTTCTCCCACTCATTCTTCAAAATGCAACTCTTGTACCCTGCCTTCTGGGAAGACGATGTATCTCCAACCCAGTCACTCTCCTGAGCTGACACGTGGGCCTCGTGGGTCCCCATCACAACAGGTTCAGATCTGGTCTTCCACATCAGAAGTCAGTGTCTGCTCTGAGGACTGGGAATGTCTCAGTGCTAGCGGAGCATGTGCCTCACGGGCAGGCAATGGATGAACCCATCACCTGCAGCGCGCGGGTGGCCTGTGGAGCGGCGGGACAGCCCACGGCCGACGCTGGAATGCCCTGAGTCCCAGCTCAGTGGGTTAAGGCGTCGTGCGGGACAGCCCACGGCCGACGCTGGAATGCCCTGAGTCCCAGCTCAGTGGGTTAAGGCGTCGTGCGGGACAGCCCACGGCCGACGCTGGAATGCCCTGAGTCCCAGCTCAGTGGGTTAAGGCGTCGTGCGGGACAGCCCACGGCCGACGCTGGAATGCCCTGAGTCCCACCTCAGTGGGTTAAGGCGTCGTGCGGGACAGCCCACGGCCTACGCTGGAATGCCCTGAGTCCCACCTCAGTGGGTTAAGGCGTCGTGCGGGACAGCCCACGGCCGACGCTGGAATGCCCTGAGTCCCAGCTCTGCTTCCACTCCAGCTTCCTGTTAATGTGCACCCCGAGACGTAGCAGGTGACTGCTCAAGTACCCGAGTCCCTGCCACCCACGTGGGAGACTGAGACGAAGTTCCTGCCACTGGCCCTGCCCCAGCAGATGGAAGATTTTTCTCCCTATCTGTCACTCTGCCTTTCAAATAAATAGAAATAAATAAACTCTTTTTTAAAAAACTGAAAAGATGTTAGCTCAGGGGCCAGCACTGTGGCACAGTGGGTAAAGCCACTGCCTGCAGTGTGGTCATCCCATATGCGTGCCGGTTCGAGTTCTGGCTGCTCCACTTCCCGTCCAGCTCCGCTCTGGCCTGGGAAAGCTTCACCTGGGTCTCCCACATGCGTGCGGGGGTCTAAGCACTTGGGCCATCTTCCGCTGCTTTCCCAGGCCATTAGCAGGGTGCTGGATGGAAAGCGGAGGGGTGGGGACTCGACCCAGTGCCCATACGGGATTCTGGTGCTGCTACGCCACAGCACCAGCCCCGGAGGTCAGCACTCTCATCTCATGTTTAAAGCAAACAAACCAACTTCCAAAATCTAAATTCCTGTTATCTGTTCCAAAGGAGAGTCATTCCGTTGTTCCACACTGGAATAGCACACAAGGGTAAAGAGTACAAGGCAGCCACCACTACACACCTGTCTGCCGCCTCGCGGTTCCCACCACGGGAGGCCATGCTATCCACTTCCCAGGTGTCCTAAGCCAAAGGAAATGAATGCTTCATGTGACAGTACTTGCTACCCGACGGTGTCCCCATAGACAACTGGAGATGGGTTAAGTTCTAGTACATGCTCCAGGAGTAGATATGCCTTAATTAATTTTAATAAGTAACTCAGATAAAACTTATCTTGTAAGCACCTAACATGATGCATGCCAAATCCAAAATCAGTCTCACTTTCTCCAGTATTATTAATCCTAGGGATTAATAAATTAATAAATCTCATGAATTAATAATTTAAATAGCCAAATGTAAAGTTAATTATTTCACTAATCCTCTCAATGGTCCCCTAAAGAGTCTACGCCGTCAGTGAGATTGAAGAGTGAGTACTACTGACAGGGCCAAGGGCACAGTGAACAGCTACTGTCCGAGTTTACGTAAGAAAGCCACAGCACCGACGGCTTTAGCTAACACCTAAGATCACAAGTCTGTACATGCACCCTTTTCTCCTCTGTCCACCCCGGAACCTCTAAGTGCCCTCAGAACAACTCTGTGCAGACACGGCACCAGCACGTGAAGCAAGCCGTAAACTGACCACCACCCACCCTGAACTGCCGGTCCCCAGGCACGCTCTGTCTTAGCACCTCTGTGACAGCTCATCAGCAGCTGGAAAGCCTTCCTAGTGGCTAGTCTGGCTAATCCGAAAAGGACAGGAGGACACACAGGTGGACACAGGAAACTTTTACATATCAGGGGGTTTTTGTTTCTATAGGTTTTTTTTTTTTTTTTTTTTTTTTTTAATAAAAACATGATTTCACAGTAATGGGTAACACAGGGTTGGCCTATAAGCAGTTCATGGGAAAAAGAGCTAAACTGTTTGTAAGGTCAGCATGAGGCACGAGTGTGCTGCAGTTACTAAACATAAACAAACAAAAAGCCAATTCTGCCTGAGACGCTTTAGAAGGAGCAAATAATCCAAATCATGGCAGGAAAACAGCACTACATTTGATGAGCTTCATCTGTACCATCATCCATAACCTGTTTCCAAAACTGTGACACAAACTTAGATCCACAAGGGGTTTAAGGCGGACTACGACAGAAGATACTGGAAGCTGGAGTGTCGGCGGGGCAACAGCCCACAGCGTAACTCTATCTGTGAGATGGTGTTCTGCCTAAAACACGCAGACAGATGGCCACTCACAGCTACCGCAAACACGGACCGTCATAACCAAAAGAGGCAAAAAAACCATCGGATGCCTGGAACTCTGACTCACGACTGGCGCTTCTCATAGACCACAGATGTTACACTTGGGCATGCAAATTCTACCAAGCTTAATGCTACTCCTTATAGTAATTACTACTGGCGATCCAACAACTCAGATTTTTCTGGGAGTGACTGACCAGCAAATGTGGGCAGAGCACCTGGGGCTGCTTAGCTGGGGAGGAGTGTGTGCCAGCAAGGCTGCCTGCTCGCTCTGTAACGTGTGCACCCCGTGGACTGTACAGGGATGTTCACAGGGCCAGAGGTCCAAGCAGAGCATGCAGGACGGTTCTCTCTAGCTTTGTGTCAGGAAACAGACCTCTTGTTTAGGTTCTTCTGTGCACAAGAATGACAACCAGCTGCTAATAATTTCCATTCAGAAAACTCCAAGAGTTGGAAATAATTTTCAAATTATACTCCTAATGTATGCTGAAGGGCCCACTTTCAAAGTATATTTATTACATCCTTTACCACATATAAAGCAGCTGGCTTTTCTTTTATTTTTTAAAGATCTATTTTATTTATTTGAAAGACAGAGTTACAGAGAGAGGTAGAGACAGAGAGAAAGGTCTCCCATCCGCTGGCTCATTCCCCAGATGGCCGCAACGGCCGGAGCTGCGCCGATCCAAAGCCAGGAACCAGGAGCTCCTTCTGGGTCTCCCATCCGGGTGCAGGGGCCCGAGGACTTGGGCCATCTTCTACTGATTTCCCAGGCCACAGTAGAGAGCTGGACTGAATGAGGAGCAGCTGGGACTAGAACTGGCGCCCATATGGGATGCTGGCGAGGCAGACTGGGGCTTTAACTCACTGCACCACAGCACCGGCCCCTCAAGCCAACTTTTGAAGTCCTCAGCTGCCTACCTAGTCAGGAAACATTCAAAAATGGTACTTTATAAAGAGCTGTACCTAATATAAATTTAACAGTCAGCAGACTTGGTTTGAAAATTCAATACAATAAAATTTCCTTAATTATCTCAAGATTAGATTAGTGATTCCCAAAGGACCCAAAGTACTCTGAAGTCCTCCCAAAATTTCTCATCTGCGCTATCAACGCTGTAGGTGACAAAGCCTGTTCTGTCTCATACTCTACCCTCTTATCCACCAAGCGCTCACTCACAGTGACTTGTGTCATGACCTGACTTTCTGAATTTGTTAATAAATACTCTTAAAATGTCGCATTTTCACAGCTAGAGACACATGGAGGAAAATCACCTTTCCTCTTGTGCCATACACAGTATACTAGTATGTAAAAACATGAAGAATCTCTACCTTTATCTCACAAAAACCTGAGAATAAGTTACATGTTTTATGGCATTCTAAGAGCGTTATGACCGCTGCGGGTTGCTGTTCTACACTGTCTGCCCGGGACATTTCAGATACACAACCTGGGAGGATCTCCCAGGATCTGATTCTGTTGATAGTGCAATGATCACACATGAACTCACGTCTCTGACAAACATCCCTTTTCTGTCACCTGAAAACCCCAAATAATAACTTGCGGCTTCGGAGTTAGAGAGACACGAGCTGGAAGCACCGCGAGCAGACGCAAATGTGTACGTATCCCAGGGAAAAGAATTTATCCTTTAATTGGGCATGTAACTCAACTGCCATTTTTCAAATGGGTAACGCTGTCTCTGTTTCTTAACAGAAGAAAGGGAATACTCTTCCAATGGATTAATAAATGTGGTTAAAATAAAAAGGCTTCCATGAGCAAACAAAGCCTGGGAACTATCACCTCCTCTGGTCCCTTTCCAGAGGCTGACAGTGACAGCCTCTGAGCCTCTTACCATAAAGAAGCACACTAGCTTGTTTAACCTGGTCTTTCTCAGATGAATCTGAGCACAGAACACTTTTCAGCAGACCAGTTAAGACCCAGACAATCCTATTCTATAGAATATCAACTTGGAATCCATAATTAGAGACAGATAATAAGATAAAATGTAAGATTCTAACTGCAGTTAACATTCCAATAAAAACTTACAGTTCATAGAAGTTAATAAAACAACACTTATCAATTTAAACAATGCAATTAGTTTCTTAAACCTTACTGTGATAGCAACAGCACAATTACTGTTAGTATATATTTCTGTATGTTAGCATAATTGATATTAA